>NC_057719.1:17467906-17485117 GCF_004010195.1 Chiloscyllium plagiosum
AGAGGGTTAGATAGGGTGGACAGGGAGAGCCTTTTTCCAAGTATGGGGACGGAAAACACGAGGGGACACAACTTTAAAGTGAGGAGAAATAGGTATAAGACAGATGTCAGAGGTAGTTTCTTTACACAGAGAGTAGTAAGGGTATGGAATGCTTTGCCTGCAACGGTAGTAGATTCACCAAGTTTAAGTGCATTTAAGTCGTCATTGGACAGGCATATAGACATACATGGAATAGTGTAGGTGGGATGGGCTTCAGATTATTATGACAGGGCGGTGCAACATCGAGGGCTGAAGGGCCTGTACTGTGCTGTAATGTTCTATGTTCTATGTCTGTGAAGACGAAGCAGAGCTAACATTTCAGGTCCACTGACCCTTCTTCAGAACAGATATAGTAAGTTAGGTCCTTAGAGTAAAGAGTTAGCCTTGACATCAAACTAGATTAATACCCAGAAGTGGCTATTTGAAACTTCTAGCACTAGGAAGAAACTATCACAGTTCCAGGTAAAAAAATGAAGTCCCGAATGACTTAAACATGTCGAGTGTTTGATACAGTGATCCTGATGTGAGTATTATAACAATGGGGTTTTGGGTACTGCACCAGGTCAGGTTCTTTGAGAACTATAACAGAAGTGTTTGGGGCACGACACAAAACCTGTTTTGTTTTTTGTTATAAAGAAGTGGAATGTTTTGGGATTAATGGGATTTACTTTTACTGTGTATTTAAAATCTTTGAATTTGTGTTCTAAGTATGTAGTTTGAATTATTCTATTTTTCCTTTGTTTCTTTTGTAATGAACATCTGTTTCATTGTGAAAGCAAAATCTGCAGCAATATGTGCTTATGGCTTCAATGAAAGATCACTTAACTAAAACCAACACAAATTAAGTTTTGTTCCATCTAGACATGTTCCTGTCTGGGATCTGACTTCTCCCGGAATAGTATTGTCTGGGATCATTACAGTAGATTAAACCATTTATTTATATAACACACAAGTCTAAATATTTCAAAACGCATGATAAAATATAATTCCATTAGTCCTAAAAGCATACCCTTACAGTAGTTGCACCAGAAAGGATTCCCTTATCTTTCACATCTCTAATTTAACTGTTGTTTCAGTTCCTGGAGTCTTCATTCAACTGAGCTAAGACTTTCTCAGTGTCAAATAACCTCTTCAGGGTTTGAACCAAACAGTGTGGTCTGCAACTGCTAAACTAACTTATGCTGAACTCAACTCTTCCTTAACAGTCCTAAAACTATCACCCTTTCTCAGAAGCAATTGTTTTATACATCTGGCTTTTGGCTAAACTTTGACAAACTGCCCCAAACTGAAATAAAAAGCTTTCTTTCAAACTATCATTTCCTCTAAGCCCAAAATAACAATTCCGGAATCATCTATCTGAAAGCCTAGTGCACCGTGCTATTTACTTTGTTCACTCAAACTCTGCAAATGTAAACTCTCCATAGAGTTCTCTCTAACACCATACCTTAGACAAAATCAAGATAGCTACATAAATCCATGCATTAAACTCCTTCACTCACATAAAAAGCCAATATGCCACTAGTTCAAAATTCAAACGCTAAAATAAATGATGCTTGAAACATAGAGCATAACAGTGCTGTACAGGGCCTTTGGCCCTGAATATTGCACCGGCCTGTGGAACCAATCTGAAGCCTATCTATTGAAAATAAATGACAATGCATAAATCACACATCTTATATAATACTAACATTAACAATTATTTGAAGGCTCTCCAATAAGCAAAGTTTCCGCATTGTGTCTGGAGTCACATGTCGGTCAGACTAGATGAGGAAGGCAATTCCTTCTCTAATGGACATTAGAATCCATAGTGTGGTAACAGGCCATACCGAAGAGTAACCCACCCAGACCCAGTCCACTACCCTATATTTACCCCTGACTAATGCACCTAAACTACATATCCCTGAACACTACGGGCAATTTAGCATGGCCAGTCCACCTAACCTGTATATCTTTGGACTGTGGGAGGAAACTGGAGCACCCGAAGGAAACCCATGCAAATAAGGGGGGAATGTGCAAACTCCATACAGACAGTCACCCAAGGCTGGAATCAAACCCGGGTCCCTGGTGCTGTGAGGCAGCAGTGCTAACCACAAAGCCGCCATGCCACCCAAACATTAGTAAACCAGATGGTGTTTCATGGTCATCATTATAATCTTAATTCCAGATTTATTTTGAATTCGAACATCACCATCTGCCATGGTGAGATTTGGATATGGGTCTCCACAACATTACCTGGGTTTCTGGATTAACAGTCTATTGATAATACCACTTGGCTAATGCTCCCCAACTGGCAGCAATTGATCTGGTACACAGTTGGGTTTTCAGTTTGATGCCAATGGTGCAAATTCTAAAAGTTGCTAGCAGCAGTGAGCACTTTCATCATCATCAGGATAGCATTGGCCCAGCACTATAGAGATGTAATGCATACTTGATGGGGTGAGCAGTGAAGAACTGGATAGCTCACTACAGCTAACTCACAGAGAAAAACCCTCAATTAAACTCTTCAATACTTAGCTGATTTCTGGTAGAGTTCAGTCCGACATGTTGAGGTAAATGGTGCCAGTGTAATGCAAAATTGTAACTGATGAAATTGGGATCATCATGCTTTTATAATGTTGCCACATTTACCTCTGGGGGAGTGAACTAAGGACCACCCTTGAAGGCGTATCTGAAGATTCCTTCCTAAGATCAAGCAGAAGAGCAAACCTTTTACTTGTGATGATGCTACCCCTTTAACAAGGTTATTTTGTCCTTTTTGGTTTCAATTCAGGTTGTAAAGGCAGAGGTGCCAATATGTCTGGAAATGGCTACTTTAAACAATGGCAGGGCAGTGGCCAGTTCTCCCAATTCAGGTGTTTTTCTAGTTTGGTTTCCTTTTAGCAGGCAGTCAGAAACTGCTGGCGGCAGAGAAGCTGTCACTGTGAATAAAGGTTGCATGCTTCAACAGATGTTTCTTGCCTGACTCTTCTCTCTGCAATCTCTCCTGCTTGTAAGCGCCTGTGTTTGAATTTACCATTTCCCAAGGGGTATGTTTTGGGATGTTGTGGGTATTGGAATGGCTCCTTGGTTGAGTGATGATTTCGAGTTGTTTGGGTTTCCAAATAGTTGATCTATTCTAAATTCTGTTTTTTTTTTGTTCGTGTTTCAACCGTAGTATGTAAATAAATTCTCTTTCGCTTAAAGCGAAGTAGTTTGACCAGCTGCATCACTCCAGGAATATCCACTTCACATCTGCCTTTAAAATAAGATAAAGTTAGGGTCTGGGCTACCTTCCTAAAGTATGTTGATGGGGTCTGGCGTGGTCCATAACAGACTTCATTTCCATATTTAATTTAAGGCATCAAAGCTACAGGTTTCAGCTGGCAACCATGGAGTCTTTCACAACATATATTTGTAGAATTAACCTACAGTTAAAGTATTTATGGAAGGAAAATGATAATTCCACAGTGACATGCAGTGTTAGTTTCTGTGCTTTATACACGTACTTCTATGGCACGATAATTTGCTAATCTGTTACCTAATCATAAGTCTTTAGCGACCATAAGACTTAAAGGCCGTATGATAAAGGAACAGAAGTAGGCCATTCAGCCCATTGAGCCTGCTCCATTATTCAATGAGATCGTGGCTGATCTGATAATCTTCAACTCTTTCTTAGCTTTTCCCCATAACCCTTGATTCCTTTACTGTTTGAAAATCTGTCTACTTCAGCCTTGAATACATTTAATGACCCAGCCTCAACAACCTTTTGAGGTGAAGAATTCAACAGATTGACAATCCTCTGACCGAAAAAATTCTTCCTCATTCTCTGTGGTAAATGGGTGAACCCCAATTCTGATCATAGAATCTCCCACAAAGGGAAACAATCTTTCTGCATTTACTCTGTCAAGCCACCTAAGGATCTTGTGTGTTTCAATGTTGTCGTCTCTCATTTTTCTGTAATCCAATGAATACAGGCCCAATTTCCTCAACCTGTCCTCATAACAGACAGACAGTCTCTCCATACTTGATATCAGCCTAGGGAGCTTTCTCTGGACTGCCTCCAATGCCAGTCTATCATTCCTCAGTTAAGAGGCCCAAAACTATTTGCCATATTCCAGCTGTGGTCTAATTAGTGCCTTGTACAGTTTTAGCAAAGCCTCCCTAATTTTATACTTTGTTTGGTTTGAAATAAAGACCGAAATTCCATTTGCCTTTCCTATTACCCGGTGAACTTGGATGCTGGTTTTGTGTGATTCAGCAACTTGTATTTATTTAGTGCCTTCAGTTATGTGAGAAAATCTGGGCAAAATCCAGGAACTTTCTCCCTAACAACACCACATACATACCTTGGCTATATGGACTGCACTGGCCTAAGAAGGCAGCCAACTAACAAGAGTACAGTAATTCAAAAATGGACAATAAATGCTGGCCTTGCCAGAGACAGTCCCACAGTCTTAATTCCCAAAAATGGATAAGAAAGAAGATAAGACTGGGATCAAGAGGAGGTTGTAGGGCCCCTGAAGTCTACTCCACTTTTCCGTAATATCACTACTAAACTGTTTGATCAATTTGCTTTTCTGTCCTTGATTTCTTTCATGTCCAAAGGTTGGTTACCACAGTTAAAAAAAAAGGCTAAACACTTCACAGGAGTGTAATCAAATGAAACTGAGCACTGAACCAGTTAAAGTGATATCAGGCTAATTTAAAACAAATTGTTCATAGAATGTAGGTATTACTAGCTGAAATAGGATTCTTATTACCTAAATGGCAGGTTAGAGGTAACCACACATTGCTATAGATCTGGAGTGATGTGTAGATGAGAGCAGGTCTTTCTCTAAAGGACAATAGCAAGCCAGATGGGTTTTTAACAACATTGCTTTCATGATTACCATTCGGTGAGCTTTTTACAGCTGATTTTTGTTGACTTCAAGTTTCACCATCTGCCATGATGGAATTTGAACGTATATCCCCAAGGATACTAACCCAGTCTCAACTACACCACCACCATCACCAGAAACATAGGTTAAAAGGGAAAGTTTGAGGCTCATGTTAAAGGAGCACAGAGGGGGAGAAGGATTTTCAGGGAGGAAATTCAAGAATATAGGGATGAGGCAACTTGGTCCCCAAGTGTAGGACAGTGAAGTTCTGGATGAGTTCAAGATTAAGGTGGGTGGAAAATACACTGGCCAGGAGATTGTTGGAGCAGTTAAAGCTGGAGGTTACAAAGACATGGACCAGGGTTTCGGTAGTAAATGAGCTGAAGCAGGAGTGGAGTCAGATAACATTGCAGAAGTTCTTAGTACATGCCTTATGAAACACTAGAATCATTCAAAGCTAATGATATTTTATTTAAATCCACACATTGTAAAAAAATAACATATCTGACAGTAGGTTTTAGGCAATAATTTAATCTTGAAGTTCCGCTAATGTTCACAAATCATTTGTGCTTCATTCTTGTGGTTTCTGATGTCATTGTAATCGTTGTATTGAATTACTCCTTGTATCTCACTGGCAGTCTTTCATTATCTGATATTAAATACAACATTTGGAGAAGCCACAAGGAAGATAAAGATCTAAGTCATGAATAGGTTGGGAAGTCTCTGCTGTTTGGTTTCGGTTGCACATTCTGATTCGAGCACCTTCCACCTTCCATCATTTGTAGCGAGCACTTAGACATTTTTGGAGAGATTTCAACATGCCTAGAATAATTCGAAGTTCCGGCCGTTCTGCACGATTCTAAATTCATTGAAATTTTGGCTTAGAAGAACATTACTCAACCCCAGTTACTCAAACTTTGAGTCAATCGCGATCTGCCTTTTACCTGGAGAAACCAGTCTAAGGCACTTTGCTCAGACATAATGAGAATTTTAATGAGGGACAGTAAAAAAAAGGAGATAACTGTAACAATCTGAGACCATCCCCACCCAACCCTCTGTCATGAAATGGTGGAACAGATTCAAGGGGCAGAATGGTCCTCTCCTGATCCCGAATCCTGAAATACCATGGACGTTATATTTTAAATTATTACATCAAAGACCAAGAAATATTTGTTGATTAAGGATATAAAGTGATTAGCTAAATATAATTGAGGCTTTGATGAACATTTTCGAATCTAACCAAAAAAACCTAGCTTTAAAATCATAATTTTTCTTCTTCAAATACGTTTTGTTGAGTTCCTGTATCCCCACAATACTGAGACATCAATCACTTCCTAATTTCAGGGTCTTGAATATCTCCAATTTTACACATGCTGCCACTGGTCACTATGGATTCATTCCCACAAAGACCCCTTCACTACTCTACATCACCTCTCTGCTTTCCACCTTTAAAATACTTCAAACTGACAGCGAATAAGGTTACCTCAGATTACAATGAGATCTTGATCAGATGGGCCAATCGGCTGAGGAGTGGCAGATGGAATTTAATTTAGATAAATGCAAGGTACTGCATTTTGGGATAGCAAATCTTGGCAGGACTTATACACTTAATGGTAAGGTCCTGGGGAGTGTTGCTGAACAAAGAGACCTTGGAGTGCAGGGTCATAGCTCCTTGAAAGTAGAGTCGCAGGTAGATAGAATAGTGAAGAAGGCGTCTAGTGTGCTTTCCTTTAGTGGTCAGAGTATTGAGTACAGGAGTTGGGAGGTCATGTTGCGGCTGTACAGGACATTGGTTAGGCCACTGTTGGAATATTGTGTGCAATTCTGGTCTCCTTCCTATCGGAAAGATGTTGTGAAACTTGAAAGGGTTCAGAAAAGATTTACAAGGATGTTGCCAGGGTTGGAGGATTTGAGCTATAGGGAGAGGATGAACAGGCTAGGGCTGTTTTCCCTGGAGCGTCGGAGGATGAGGGGTGAACTTATAGAGGTTTATAAAGTCATGAGGAGCATGGATAGGATAAATAGACAAAGTCTTTTCCCCATGGTGGGGGAGTCCAGAACTACAGGGCATAGATTTAGGGTGAGAGGGGAAAGATATAAAAAGAGACCTAAGGGGCAATATTATTACGCAGATTGTGGTACATGTATGGAAGTGGAGGAGGCTGGTACAACTGCAATATTTAAAAGGCATCTGGATGGGTATATGAATAGGAAAGGTTTGGAGGGATATGGGCTGGGTGCTGACAAGTGGGCCTCGATCAAGTTGGGATATCTGGTCAGTATGGACAAGTTTGACCAAAAGGTCTGTTTCCATGTACATCTCGACTGTATCTCTTTAATCAAGCCTTCACTCACTGGATTTCCGGCTTGGTGTCATAATTAGTTTTATAATGATTGTGTGAAGCAACTTGCAACATTTCTTTACAATAAAGGTGTTGCATAGATTTAAATTGTTGTTGATGCTGGTGGTGAACTTGCCCAAGGATCTGAACAGTCGATTCCTGCTACAATGACAACAAATATTATGGAACCTCGTCACTGAGCTGGGTTTTAAGGAGGATTCTGAGGGAGAAGATAGAACAATTGCCAGTTTGTAGAGCGTGGATCATGTCATGGTTGAGGTTAGTTAGCTCACTTGGATAGACGGCTGATTTGCAAGGCAGAGTAATGCCAACTGCATTCACTTCCCGCATTGGCAGAAGTTAACATGAAGGACTCTCTTTCTCTCCACCCTCAGGTTAAACCACCACCAGTCATCTCTCTCTCTCAAGAGTTGACAGCCCAGTATTCCAATTGGACTATGGCAACTTGCCTTTTATTTTAAAGATTTCAGATGAATGCATGGGTTTCCTTCTGAAGGAGTGCTTCATGAATTCTCAGTTAAAGGTCTTCTTTCAGCAGGATGTTTTCCCTGCAGACTTCAGGAGGTTTCAGTACATATTAGCATAGGGGGCCACTCAAACTATTGGACTCAACATCCATGGAAACATACCTTCCTGGAGGTCGACATACACAGCCGATTTTTGTGGTGGTTCCTGAGCCAGATCGAGCTGCAACTCTGCTGTTGTATAGATGACAGTGAGTGAAGCAGTGTGCAGCGGGTTGGTTGCAATGCTCCAGGTGATATATGGCAGTTTCCATAGGAGGTTCACTCTTGTCCTCATCTTACTTGTGGAGGCATCCCCAATAGGTCAACGAATGGTCAGGACTGATGTCAGGATCATGTGGGCTTCATATCTGGGGTGAGAGGTTGCCAAAACAACTGAACATGAAATTCTTACAGTTCTGAGGAAGGGTTACTGGTCCCAAGATGTTAACTCTGAATTCTGTCCACAAATGCTGCCAGACCTGCTGAGCTTTTCCAGTAATCCCTGATTTTCTTTCTGATCCACAGCATCGGCAGTTCTTTCAGGTTTTTTACAAGAACTTCTTCCATTGCTTTGGAGGTCTACAGGTTAAGGTTGAACCAATAGTCTCAGCAGTGTTTAGTCTAACTCTCTATTTTCGGACATCTTTGTAGGAGGTAGGTCATTGGTATGTATGTTGAAGAGAGCCAGTGTAAGGGCTCATCCCTATGGGAGCTCAGTGTTGGTTATGTGTGGGCAGCAGATTCAATCTCCAAGATGCACGTGGAGTTAGTTGTTTTACTAAAGCGTTTTCACACCAACAATGATTTTGGAGAGTTTCAGCAACTACACCATGCCATGAACATCGGATGAATCAATCAAAGTGGATCCTGTGGAAATGCCTCAATAATGGAGGACAATGTCAGGACCAGCTCAGAACAGTTGCATCCTGGGAGAAATCATGCCAGCTGAGCAGACATCATTACTCCCAGAATGAGACCAAGTCTATTTATCCAGAGACATTCTGGTTCTTATATGTTACTGAGAGCAGAATGGTGCAATAGCTGTAGTTTAAAAGCAGTAAATCATTATGGAATAGTTAATAGAATTTAAAGCTTATTGTTAATACAGTAGATTTGTAATACTTTAATGATTTAATAATAATTTTTAAAGAACCACACAAACTCAACAATAATTGAATTTAGAACAGCATATGTGGATGCAGAAATAGAAACTGAGGGAACAGCAGATTACAAGCAATGTTCAGCTGATATGGATTTAAAACAGCTTCGAAGCAAGATGAGGTAATGAAAACATTGAGAAGAAATGAAAAAAAATATAACATTAGCAAAAAGAATTTAAACTCAGAAGGCCCATGCAGAGAACAAGATTGGACCTTGTGTAAGTGGCAATTCTTAGGGTACAGAATTGCCTCAATTAAACAGTAAATCTGAAGATAAGCAGATTAATACACTATGACATTTAATGTGTCTGATTGTGGATGATTCATCAACAGAATATCACAAAGAGTATAGATACTTTTGAAGATATTTTAAAAGCTTTGGATAATTATTTCAATTTAAGAACAAATAAATTCCTTCAAAGAGTAAGATCTAGCAGAGGCCTATAGATTCCAAGCACACTCATAAATAATTTAATTAATGACGTTGATAGCTTAATGGAAAAATGTGACTGTGGAGCTTTGAACTCAGAATTCATAAGAGACAGAATTGTTGTTGGAATTCTTGATAAAACTTTGTCGATTTTCTTAGGGTCTGAAGAAGATTTAACTTTGGAGAAAGCGGTTAGGTCTGTTTCCATGCTGTATGACTTTATGACTCTATTCAAATTATGCTCAAAGCAGAAACCAGAAACATATGGTCAGTTCATGAGAGGACAAAGACTACCTTAGGAGGACAACAGAGTCTATTCACTTTAGAAAACAAGGGCACTATAAAAAGGTATGTGGCAAGTCAACACAAGAGAGTAAACCAAGTAACAGATGCTACAAATCAATATCAATACTGTGGGACTCGAAGTCCTCACAGATATGAACAATATCCAGTCATTAAAAAAGAATGTTACATTTGTAATATTATATGACACTTTAAAAAGATGTGTACAAGTAGGACATCATGTTAGAACAGTGGAAATACTGGCAGTCATATATGCAAAAAGGTCTATATAGTACAGGACCCATCAATGCTGAAAAATATACCTGACTTGGATGTGATATATGGAATACTGGAGAATTCCCAGAAGATCTTTCCTAATCCAAATGAGGCAGAAGAGACAGAACTTGTCTACGTCAGTGGGCATTCTATTATTTTTAAGCTTCATTAAGGACTAAATGTTTCTTTCCTAGATGCCTGAAGAAGCCAAAGATATAACCTGCAGAGATTACGCTACATGGCACAGCATAGGAATACTCAAAGTTACATTGCAACGCAACAGTACACACAAACGGGAGTTGAAAACATATACTTTGTTCGCAAACAAAATCTTGGCTTTTGAACTTGTACATATGTCTCACCCTCAACTTCATCAAGAGGAGCTCAACAAACAACAAGAGAACAACGGATCCCGAAGCAAACATTTGTCTCAAAACAATTCCACGCAATAACTAATGAAGGGCCAACCACTGGGAGATTTCACTTGGCTTCATGGCAAAACCCAAAGAAGAAAGAGTTCTGTGTGATTACATAAATTGGTGTTAGTGTTGTTTAATACTGCCAACTTCATGGACCTGGTGAAAGCATGCAATCCTCTGTCTTCTAAATCAAAACAGTCAATGCCTGAGACACAGAGAGTGCAGTGGTCTTCCGGTGACATCAACAGTGTAGTGGTCTTATAGTAATTGAATTCCTTGTCAAAAGAACAAATGAAAAATGGGTTCTCTCAAGGAAAACAAAGTTAAGAAACATAACCACCAATGAAATTGTTGGTCAAAATGCAAGTTACTAACAAAATAACTCACTAACAATAGTGTGAACATTGTCATTCTGGAAGAAACCAAACATTGCAGACCACTCCAGTAATTGATCCCACATTTGAGAGTGACAATCCATTCCAACACAGATATCAGGCCTATATCAAAGGTGTAGAAGACCTAGAATCAAATGAGCCCTTTTCTAGCTCTATCAAAGTAAATAAGCTAGCCATCACAAATGTTCTACAAGCCACCAGGGTCCAATACCATAATACAACAACACATCTAATTATCAACGTTGGCAACGTCAACAGCTCACATTGCATGTGTGGATACTTCAAACAACACCACTATTGGAGAACAACTGTCAGGTTCTATAGACATCTGTTCATGACCTAAAACCTGGCTATGATGTAAATTATGCCGGCACATTCCATTCCATCAAGTAGATGCGTTCATCCAATCTTTGTCTCACAACACATGATGGCAATGATCAACCACTGATGAGATATCCACCCAATGCTCACTTTTATCAGTCCTAAACTGATACCGATAAACTCAAAACCTAATGCACACTGGAATCTGCATCAGATTCCAGATTAAGTAGAGATGAGGCAGAGGAAGAAAGATGTATTGAGAAAGAGCTGGAAGTGGGTGGTCTTTATTATGGAAAGCCTGAGGTCCAAACCACAGCTTGGCACCAAATACTTGTTAACCAATCTGGTTCAACTTGAGGCAATGGCCAGGAAGAAAGGCAGAATTAGAGGTAGGGTAACAGAGTGAAGGCTGAAATGATTAGCTTTGTTCTTCCTAGATTAAATAGGAAAATTTGCATTTCATCCCAAAAAGAAGATTCCATTTACAGAGTGCATTGCAGAAGCTCAAAACAAGTTAAGAAAAGTAACAGGGATATCAGCATGTCTGATAGTATTCTTAGAAACCATTGCCACCAAGCAACAGTAATGGATCAGTCTTCTCAATATACGACACTCAGTATTCATTGAGCAGGAAAATTGATGTTTCGGGCAAAAGCCCTTCATCAGGGTTCCTGATAAAGGACTTTTGCCCGATTTTCCTGCTTCACCGATGCTGTCTGACATGCTGTGCTATTCCAGCACCACTCTAATCTTGACTCTGATCTCCAGCGTCTGCGGTCTTCACTTTCATGTAATACTCAGTATTCACATATTTGAACATCCAAATATTTCTTCAATGTCTAGGCAACAGAAGTTTTGCTAAATGTGATCAGTGATAAGATCCGAGAGAACAACAAAATGGACTTAATGTCTCAAAGCGTCCAAATGCACCTCACTAGGTGAGCAGGACACTGTGTTGCAAATGGGATAGGCTCTAGTGAGAGGATCAAAGGTGTACTTGAAGCAGTGGTGAGTTTTTGAGGGAAGGCCAGTCAGTGATGTAAAAAGGCCAAGAGATTTGAGAGGAAAATTCCAGAGTGCACAGTTTTCAGTGGTTTATTCATTTACATGCAAGATCTTCTTCCTGAAGGCAAAGGAATAACAACACATTTTCCGCTTCCAATAATGAAAATGATGTAAAGGTTGGAAGGTTTTTTGCACCAGAACAGTGAGAACCGGTGCTATTATTATTCACAGGAGAGAGTTGTTAATCAGCATGTTATCAAAATATCACAAGGATGCATCCAATCTATTTGCAACACTGAAATATGAAGGTGTGTTTTGGTGCATGTTCAAAGTGGCTTTGTTCCTTATTGCAATGCTCCCCAAAGTGTGCATGTGTGTTGCAACAAGGGATAAAATCTGGAGTGTGTGTCATCCACCATAGCAAAGTCTAACACAATAACAAGTGTATAGATACCAAAATTAGGATGTAAAAAGAAAGCATGTAAATGGGGGAAGACTGAGTTTTTGGATCTAATATTTCTGAAATGACATCCATAATTATGAGGAAAAGACTTAATTGAAATTTGCTGTAATTACCACAGCAAGGGTTGAAATATGTTATTGAAGTAGGCTGCTCCCAGGACAGGTTAACAGCTGCTATAACTTGACTTTCAGTATTCTTTACCTGCCAAAAAGGCTCCAAGCTAAACTGAAGTGGGCGGTATTAGACATGGACATTAAATTTTCAGCAGTTACCAGTCTTTACAAAGCAGAGACAATTATGATTAAAGTGTGACTCAGTGCCAAATGGAAGACGCTGCTGTAGGGATGGATTTAGTATCCATTTTATCACCCAAAAGAACCTGCTTTCAGTAGCTCAGATAAATTATAATTAATATAGTCCAGTAAAATGTCATACTGTAAACGTAAAACTTAAAATGGTATCCATTTTCTTTTGTCTGAGTTATCTGTATTTTTGCCTGTGTGTAGGTTGTTACTGTGAGGTGGTTTTGTGTTTATCAAGGGCTTTAGGGAACCACAATGCATTTCAGCGTGTAATTAAAAGGCATATAAATCTTTGAGTCAGCTGTCAACTATCCGAATTCACAGCAATACCTGTGTGACCAGACAATGAAAAGATTTGAACCTGAGCCAAATTTTCTAGCCTTTGTTAACTTTAATTAGAGGTCAGTCATGAACCGAAACCCAAAATCTAAGTGCATCCAAATCTTGGGTGGTTCCACTGGGTTGGGCTCGAATTGGACTTCATCCAGAAAACCCTAGAGCATCTTTAATTAAAGTTGGGTAAGGGTTCTTGGAACAGGCAATAACTTATGGGACATTTGAGACAAGCATTGTTGTTAGCAAAATGCATTGACTTATAAATTTGCTCGCTCAAGCCTGCAATTTTTTTTCCATTATTTAGTTGGTGGCCATTGCTCCTAATCGTCCCTGAACTGAGCAACTTGCTAGGCCATGTTAGAGGGCAGTAAAGAGTCAACCACATTGCTGTGGGTGTGGAGTCACATGCAGGTCAGACCAAGTCAGGATAGTAGACTTCCTTCCCGAAAGGTAATGAGTGAATCAAAGGAGTTTTCACAACAAATGGTGGTAGCACTGAAGAGTCAAGGTAGTAAGGAAGAAGAGGGAGTATTTGAGATTCTAGGCTAGCAGGGAGTTATTGAGACATCAGGATGGGTAAGTGAAACTGATAAACAGGGTGAGGGCAGCACAGTGGCAAAGTGGGTGGCACAGTGGCACAGTGGTTAGCACTGCTGCCTCACAGCGCCAGAGACCCGAGTTCAATTCCTGCCTCAGGCAACGGTCTGTGTGGAGTTTGCACGTTCTCCCAGCGTCTGTGTTGGTTTCCTCCAGGTGCTCCGGTTTCCTCCCACAGTCCAAAAATGTGCAGGTCAGGTGAATTGGCCATGCTAAATTGCCCGTAGTGTTAGGTGAAGGGGTAAATATAGGGGAATGGATCTGGGTGGGTTGCTCTTCGGAGGGTTGGTGTGGACTTGTTGGGCTGAAAGGCCTGTTTCCACACTATAAATAATCTAATCTAAGATAGTGGTTGTGTGCAGAGGTTAATACTGTGCAATGTAAACAGCAGCCTGTAGCTTCACTGTGAAACAGAGTGCGAGTCCAGATTCAAGTCTATGCAATTTACAACCACCCTGTATATATTTTTGCAGATAGCCTTCATGATACCAGTTACATTACATGTGAAAATGGTTTCTTTGTATTTAACAGGCCCAATTTTGTGATGAGAATGTCAAAGACGCCTCAGGCTATTTAGGTATTTCCTAATCAACCTCGTCAGGGATGTTACTATCTATCTCTGGAACTGGTTAGACTTGAACCCAAGTCTCCTAGCTCAGAGATAAGGATATTGCCACTGTGCCACAGGAGCCCCTCCTCAGGCTATTAGTTACAGATGTTAACATCTGTTTCAGGTGCAGGTCCTAGAAAGCCATTTTCATTTGTACCAACATACTGGATGGAACTTTCTGACTTGCAATTAGCGTTCACTTCCTTCCACTATTTGCAACTTAAAAAATCATAAATATCTCTAACGATTCCTATTCTCCAAAAATCACCAGGGCTCAGATACATTTCTTATTTTCATGGCTGACTCTAACTAAATTCTGTTGTATAACAGAGTCATAGAATTAAACAAATCCTTCAGTCCAACTCAGCCAAGCGGACCAGGTATCCAAGATTGAACTAATCCCATTTGGTTGTATTTGGTCCATATTCCTCAACCATTTCTATTCATGTACCTGTTCAAGTGCCTTTTCAGATTGAGTTTAGTTGAGATAAATGTGAGCTGTTGTGTTTTGCTGAGGCAAACCAGGGCAGGACTTAGACTGTTAATGGTAGGGTCCTGGGGAGTGATGCCTAACAAAGAGATCTCGGGATACAGATGCATACTTTCTTGAATGTGGAGTCACAGTTAGATAGAGTGGTGAAGGTGGTGTTTGGTACACTTGCCTTCATTGGTCAGTGCATTGAATATAAGAGTTAGGATGTCATGTTGCAGCTGTACAGGATATTGTTGAGGCCACTTTTAGAATTCTGGTCTCCTTGCTGGAGGAAAGATTTGTTCAACTTGAAAGGCTTCAGAAAAGATTGACAAGGAAGTTGCTGGGACTGAATAGGGAGAGGCTGAAAGGCTGGGATTTTTTCCCAGGAACTTCAGAGACTGAGTGGCGATATAGGTTTATAAAATCATGAACGGGCATGGATAAGGAGAATAGCCAAGGTCTTTCTCCCAGGGTTGTGAAGTCCAAAACTAGAGGCTATAGATTTAAGGTGAGAGGGACAAGATTTAAAAGTTACCTGAGGGGTAACGTTTTCATGCAGAGGGTGGTGTGTGTATGGAATGAGCAGGTGGTGAAAGCTGGTACAATTACAACATTTTAAAGACATCTGGATGGGTATATGAATAGGAAGGGTTTGGAGGGATATGGGCCAGATACTGGCAAATGAGACGAGATCAGTTTAGGATATCTGGTTGGCATGGACGGGTTGGACCAAAGGGTCCGTTTCCATGCTGTTTATCTCTATGACTCTATAAATGTTGTAATTGTACCCGCCTCTACCACTTCCTGAAACAAACTGCAATATCCTGGGTAAATTCACAAGCACCAAAGGTTTTTAACAGGATTACTATTAGCTACTGATACCAAGTGGGGAAGGATACCCAGACAAAATCTTTGGTAGAAATTAGTCTTAATCCTCATAAATAGTAAAAATAATTACATAATACTTAATAGCTAGTTACATGGTATATGAACTAGATAATAGCCTCATATGAGACACCAGTACAAGTTATTTCCTCTGTTGGAACAGCCCAGTCCAAGAGTGATCTAAAAGTAGACCGTTCACAGGTGTCAGAAAGCAATTTGTCACACAATTGGGAAATGAAAAATAGAGTTCGCTCCATCAAAAATCTGTCAAGATTGGGATTGATTGAACATTTGAAGGTTGAAAGATTTTTAGACAAGCTTGTTTAGAATTAAGGAATCAAAGCGAATAGATGAAGTTTAAGATACATATGAACCATTATCTCACTGAATGGCTGAACATTCTTGAGGAACCAAATGATCTACTTCATTAATCGACTTATTCTTGTTTTTCAACCACATATTCTAATTCCAAATAATAGTCTAGTTGCACAGAACTTAAGTATTTCAGAAAAAAGGCAAAATTTGTGCATTTTTTTTTTATCTTACACTCATCAGGACAATTTGCAAGAGTACCAAGTTAAAGGCTAAACCAATATTTATACTGAATAAGATGAGTGTGCTGATTGGTTGTGAAGTGTAGTGTTAATGGGGAGAATCGTTGTCATGGAGAGTGCACCATTTCTAAAGCTCGACCAACTTGTGTCAATTATTAGCAATACTTAATATTTAGTGCCTATTTAAATAATTTACTATTTTCACCTGAATAAATGGTCTTTTTGCAGCAGAGAGCGGCGGGAGCTGGCCGGAAGTGAAGTTGGAGCGCACAGCTGGTCGGGAAGGTAAGTGATTGTTGGGCTGAAGGGCCTGTTTCCACACTGTAATGTAATCTAATGTAATGTAAAAATTGTCTTTTTGCAGCAGAGAGCGGCGGGAGCTGGCCGGAAGTGAAGTTGGAGCGCACAGCTGGTCGGGAAGATAAGTGATTGTTATTTAAGAACTTACCTTGATGCCAACGGTCTTTTTGCAGCAGAGAGCGGCGGGAGCTGGGCGGAAGTGAAGTCGGAGCGCAGAGCTGGTCGGGAAGGTAAGTGATTGTTATTCGAGTGGAGAAGGAACCCGAGAGACTACACGTGTAGTGTCTCCCACCCTCCCTCCTCCTCTAACCTAAAAAAAAGGACTCAGTCAGCTGAACAGGTAAGCTACTTAGTGTTCTTGTTTTGGAGACTAAGTGTAGAGTTATGGCAGCACAGGCAGTGGAATGTTCCTCCTGCAGGATGTTTGAGGTAGGGGTGACCACCAATGCTCCTGCCGACTTCACCTGCAGGAAGTGCAGCCAGCTCCAGCTCCTCACAGACCGCATTAGGGAACTGGAGCTGGGGTTGGATGAACTGAGGATTATTCGAGAGGCTGAGAGGGTGATAGATAGAAGCTACAGGGACATAGTTACGCCAGAGAACAGAGGTAGCTGGGTAACAGTTAGAGGTGGGAAGG
>NC_057719.1:17487454-17490481 GCF_004010195.1 Chiloscyllium plagiosum
CTTATTGAATTCTTTGAGAGGGTGACCAAGCATGTGGATGAGGGTAGAGCAGTATACATGGATTTTCGTCAGGCATTTGATAAGGTTCCCCATGGTAGGCTTATGCGGAAAGTTAGGAGGCATGGGATAGAGGGAAATTTGGCCAATTGGATAGAAAACTGGCTAACCGGTCGAAGGCAGAGAGTGGTGGTAGATGGTAAATATTCAGCCTGGAGCCCAGTTACAAGTGGAGTTCCGCAGGGCTCAGTTCTGGGTCCTCTGCTGTTTGTAATTTTTATTAATGACTTAGATGAGGGAGTCGAAGGGTGGGTCAGTAAATTTGCAGATGATACGAAGATAGGTGGAGTTGTGGACAGTGAGGAGGGCTGTTGTCGGCTGCAGAGGGACTTAGATATGATGCAGAGCTGGGCTGAGGAGTGGCAGATGGAGTTCAACCCTGCCAAGTGTGAGGTTGTCCATTTTGGAAGAAGAATAAGAATGCGGAATACAGGGTTAATGGTAGGGTTCTTAGTCAGGTGGAGGAACAGAGGGATCTTGGGGTCTATGTACATAGATCTTTGAAGGTTGCCACTCAGGTGGATAGAGTTTGTAAGAAGTCCTATGGAGTATTATCGTTCATTAGCAGAGGGATTGAATTCAAGAGTCGTGAAGTGATGTTGCAGCTGTACAGGACTTTGGTTAGGCCACAGTTGGAGTACTGTGTGCAGTTCTGGTCGCCTCACTTTAGGAAAGGTGTGGAAGCTTTGGAGAGGGTGCAGGGAGGATTTACCAGGATGTTGCCTGGAATGGAGAATAGGTCGTACGAGGATAGGTTGAGAGTGCTAGGCCTTTTCTCATTGGAACGGCGAAGGATGAGGGGTGATTTGATAGAGGTTTATAAGATGATCAGGGGAGTAGATAGAGTAGACAGTCAGAGACTTTTTCCCCGGGGTAAGACAGAGTGTTACAAGGGGACATAAATTTAAGGTGAAGGGTGGAAGGTATAGGGGGGATGTCAGGGGTAGGTTCTTTACCCAGAGGGTGGTGGGGGCATGGAATGCGCTGCCTGTGGGAGTGGCAGAGTCAGAATCATTGGTGACCTTTAAGCGGCAATTGGATAGGTACATGGAAAGGTGCTTAAGCTAGGACAAATGTTCGGCACAACATCGTGGGCCGAAGGGCCTGTTCTGTGCTATATTGTTCTATGTTCTATATGCTTTCTGTACTTTAAACATCCTCTATATGGGTAATTTTCATTCGCCATTCTTTTCCCTAGCTGCAGTCAGTCAAACACCCTGCTGACAATTGTTAGAGGAGCTTTGCTTGGGTGGGGGGGTTAATGAATGGGTTGCGTCAGAGATCAACATGGAGACCACTGCTGCATCTGAAATATGTCCAGAGCTTGAATTCAAAAGCTGAGTGTGAATTGGTTAAACATGCAGATTGTGCCAAGCTAAAGGAATCAGAGATGGCAGAGTAATTGAAACTTGCAGAATAAAACATGCAAGTGGCCAGGAAGATGCTAATTTGAATTTGATATTGAATGGTGGAAATTACTGCTTGTAGGAAAGAAAAATAGACAAGCTATATAACTTATAAAAAAAAGTTGAAATATATAAAGCTAAAGTTGAAAGAGAACCTGAATCTGATGCTAAATATGCCCGACCAATGAAAAGTATGACACTTTTCATACCAGCAGAATACAAGTGAGAGAAGGTAATGATCAAACTGCACAGTGCTCTGGTCAGCACACATTTTGAGTAATCTGCACAGTTCTATAACTGCCACACTAGGGAGAAGCTCAAGTGCTTCAGGCAGTGCAGAAAGAAGTCATGAAGCTGAACCATAGCATCAAATGTCTGGTTTATAAGGGATGCCTAGATACAGATGTTTTTCAGACGAGAAGAGAAACATCTGACATAGAGATAAAAAGGAAACATGGCATTGAAAAGGCAAATCTATAAATTTACATTTAAGTTAAAATGATATGTAATAAAAGGACCACAGGTTCAGACAAGTGAAAGGCAAATTGATGGAAAGAAGTTCTTTACCTACAGTTACATTGATGCCTGGAGTAGGATCCTTAATAAAGTGGTGGAGAAGGAAAACCTGGAATCATTTAAAAATCAGTTGCATGTATGACGGAGGGTCTATTAGATTCTGAGGTATTGTCCCATGCAGAAAGAACAGTACAACGTTTTAAGCCTTTTTTAGTCCTAACTGTAACTTCTCTTCCTCAATATTCACATGAACCATTGCTGAACTCTTCCCATCTTTCTAGGACGTGAACATCAACCTACAGAGTCTAATGTGTCCAGCAGAGGAAATCACAGGCATGGAATAGAGTAAGCCTAACCCATTGATGTAGGTATGTCTGGAATATCAGCTTGAGAATCCGCAATGTCCACCAAAGAAACCTCAAACCACAATTCAAGAGCTCTAAGCATTCAGCTCAGGGAACACTTTGATTTTTTATCTGAACCTTCTGGAGGGCGCAGTGGCAAGAAACTATAGATTCAGGGAGCTTGGAAAAACACCAAGCAAAGAAAGTAACAAAAATGAATCATATCTTTTTTTTTTACATTAATGTCCCATGTTGGCAGTGAAGTTTATGTTGTTGATACATGCATCAATTGTCCGTAGTCATGATTCGGAGATGCCGGTGTTGGACTGGGGTGTACAAAGTTAAAAATCACAACACCAGGTTATCGTCCAACAGGTTTATTTGGAAGCACTAGCTTTCGGATTGCTGTTCCTTCATCAGTTGGTTATCAATTGTTGGTATCTGAGTTTATGACTAGGAATGTAATATTTGGGGGTGATTCTATAATACTTGACATGATTGTTTATAAAATACATAGCTTCACCTCACATTCAATAAATTTACAACAACTTAATTGACATAGCTTTGCTATAAGGTAAAAACAATGACTGCAGATGCTGGAAACCAGATTCTGGATCAGTGGTGCTGGAAGAGCACAGCAATTCAGGCAGCATCTGAGGACAGGCAAAATCGACGTTTCGGGCAAAAGCCCTTCATCAGGAATA
>NC_057719.1:17491368-17496915 GCF_004010195.1 Chiloscyllium plagiosum
TGAAGTTGATTAATTGCTCAACCTCCTCGCGGGAGCACGAGGTGGCGCCAATGCAGTCATCAATGTAGCGGAGGAAGAGGTGGGGATTGGTGCCGGTGTAATTACGGAAGATCAACTGCTCTACGTAGCCAACAAAGAGACAGGCATAGCTGGGGCCCATACGTGTGCCCATGGCTACCCCTTTGGTCTGGAGGAAGTGGGAGGATTCAAAGGAGAAATTGTTAAGGGTGAGGACCAGTTCGGCCAAACGAATAGCAAAGCTAACTCATTGATTCTTAGTTTTGAACTCACACTTGCTGTGTCCACAATCAATTTAATCACAGCATCTAGAGAGCTATCTGATTGAGGGGTTGCTTGGTAAGTAGCATTTTTTTTCTCTCTGCTTTACTGAAGTCTGTTCAGAAGACCCATCGATCACCATGCGTGTCCCAAAGAGTTATAGTGCTAAATTCTCCTAAATGGACTATTAAGGAAATATAATCGAAAAGTGCAATTAAAATGACAGAGAATTTTGATGAAGAACTAAAAAAGCTACTGAAGATAGAACACTGTATTTTCTACATTCCAGTGTTGCACTAGAACCAGAATTGCAGTTCATGTGTGTTCCTCTGTGTTAAATCTGATTTCTGTCAGATACATTGTTTCTCCCCTTCCCATCAGTAGTGGCTGAGACTCATATGAAGACCAAAGGTAAACAATCATGTGACTGGAAATGCACAATATAATGGGAGAGATATTTTTCATGGGCCTTGCTAACAGAAATGGAATCTTGAGATTTCACGAGGATCAAAGACATTTTAGTTCCTGCAACATCTAAAGATTATTTTCAAGAAGGTGGACATAAGAAAGATTCTTAACTATGTTAATTAATTGTAGTATTCCTGATTCTATTATGGAAAATGTGTTTCATTTGATAACATTTATGTCCATGATGATTCTAGCATTGTAATATTCAACCATCTCCTACTTTAACATGCTCTTTCATAGAATCTGAAAATTGGGGAACCCCTTAGTCCCCACTGTCAACTCTTCCTTATGAATACTGTCAACTCTGCTAAAATAAAAGAGATGGGGCTCAGTGAGTATCACTCTCACCTCGGAGTATGAAGCTGAAAAGACCCAGTCCCATCCCACGGTGCTGAGCATGAAGACTAAAGTTGGCATTCTAGAGCAGTCATGAAGAAGTGCTGTCCTGTAGAAGGCCTGTCCTTCAGATGGGACACTTAGCTGAGACCCGGTCTGTGTTTTTAGTAGCATGCAAAAAGATCCAGTGGCACTGTTTCGAAGAGGAGCCGGTGGGTTATTGCTGGTGTCTTGCCTAATATATACCCCTCAATAAACATCACTAAGACAGATTATGAAATTATTATGTTATTACTGTCCTTTTGACCTTGCTGTGCACAAATTAACTGATGTCTTTCCTACATTGCAACAATGACTTTCCTTTTAAAGTAGTTCATTAGATGCACAGCACTTTCAGTCATCTTGAGGTCATGAAAGATGTTACAGGAATGCAGTTTCTTTCTCTGCCCTTCTAAAATCAATGCAATTTCAAATCCAATATTATTCACTGCCTTTTGATTTATTTTCCTCCTTTCCTGCACTCTTTTGAACTTTGGCAGTATCCTGCACTAGAAATTTTTCACTATGTGCCCAAATGTTTTGAATTTAAAATAGACCAAACAGACTTTTAAGTTCAATGGCTGAAGATATTTATTTTCTGCAGTGGTAGAAGAAATAGCTATAAATAAAACTTCTTAAACAAAACTTGGTGCTAATTTTCTCCTCTTCTGAAAGTATTGGGATGGGTCTTGACTTTGTGTAATTGTAACTTCAATGGAAATGAAAATTAGGGAAGTGTGAAAAGGCTGTTGCGTATTGAATACCTGATTTTTAAAAATTATTTCCTGTAATATGAGTTTCATTAGTTGCTCATCTCATGTCCTTGAGATGGTGATAATGCTGATTTGCTCTCGATCAAAACCCGCATTTGGCAGAGTGAGAAAATTAGCTGAATTTCTTCTCTGACCTGAGGGTGAAGAATCAAATCGCATCATCCCCATTGCCATCTCTAATTGGTCTGTTGACTCAGACTGAGATGTGAATGTGGAGACTTCTGGTCGAACTTCTGAGCTGTTGGAAAGCTATTAAAAACCCCAACAGAAAACACAATGAAAATTTTCATTTCAGATGCGACTGTAGCGTAAAACGAAATATCTCAGATGCAGGAGATTTGAAATTTAAAAAATGAAACTCAGCAGATCTCAGAGCATCTGTGGAGCAAGAAACAGACTTCGCACTTCAAGTCCAATATTACTAGAATTTCAGTTCTGACGAAGAATTATATCAACTTAAAACATTAGTTGTGTTTCTCTTCCCAGGTATGTTGAGTTTCTCCAGCACTTTCTGAAGATATTTTAGACATTGAGAAATAATTATTCAATATATAGGATATTGAATTAATCTTCAACTCTCATAACAGGCTACTGTTTGATTAACATCAGCACAGTCTAAACCATTGCAAATCATTTGATCAGCAGCATGTGCAATAACGTTCGGGATAAAAGGCAATGATTCCAGAACGATAAAAGAAAAAGAGAATGCCCTACATTCTAAGAACAGTGTCAAAACCACATTATTTTAAAGATCTATAATGTAGATTGATTACTTCATTCGCAGACAGTTATCAACCCAGGCTTAAAGGCAATGTGCTCAGTCACAGTAAGTGAGGGTCTCAAGGAACTCCAAGATAAAGTAACTTAAATAACCTCACTGGCATTCTGTTTAATAAAGTGGTGGATGGATCAACAATGGATATTGGTTGCCCAGATTAGTAGTAACCTTTTGGACACTTCTCTGAAGTAGATGCAGAATTTGAAGCAGAGATGATCTTGCTCAAGTTTCAAGATTCCCTTGTTGGAAGATAATGGAAATCTTATTCAAGACCCAATGAACAGAAACAATCTTTAAAAAGCAATATCTAGAATTGGATTCTTACCAGAAAGTTTTCTTTACCTCTGAAGGCTTTGTAAGACTATTTGCTGTGGGCATTTACCTTAAAATTTAGCCATTACAGCCATCACATTGCAAGTCGAAGAAAACTGAATTTCAGTTAATTTGAGACGTCGTGCCTTTTCAAATATTAATCTGTTCTGTTTTGTCACTTCTTAAATTGCATTGCTCAGACTGGATAGATTATACATATGTTGTGACAGCAGCAATGATAACACAGCCTATAGATGTTTGATTGATTGATTTAGAGAATGTCCACTGTATACAAAAGAAATGATCACTCTGATCCTTGTATTATTACTTAGTATTATTCACTAAACTTTTGAACCTATTTGCTTATTCTTTCCTGTGATACTAATTAGAAACACACAAATTTGGAAAAAGAGAGACTGTGAAGTGAAAAACTAGTTTTAAGAAAGAAAATCTTACATTTATAATATCGTTCATGACACTGGGACACCCCAAAGCATTTCAAAGTATGGCCAGTTGTGTGACCTAAGGAACACAGCAGCCAAGACTTCACAAGCAGCCACAAAATACTAACTGATAATCTGTTTTTCTGTGGTATATTGATTAAGGGATAAATATTGACTGTTGACAACTTCCTAGCCCTTCTTCAAACCTCAAGATAGTCATAAAGTAATAGAGTTGTACAGCACGGAAACAGACCCTTCAGTCCGACTCATCCATGCTGACCGGATATCCTAAATTAATCTAGTCCCATTTCCCAGCATTTGGCCCATATCTCTCTAAACCCTTCTTATTCAAATGCCCATCCACATGCCTTTTAAATGTTGTAATTGGACCAGCCTCCATCATTTCTTCTGGCAAGCTCATTCCATACTCGCACATCCTCTGTGTGAAAGAGTTGCCTGTTAGGTTCCTTTTCAACCTTTCCCCTCTCACCTTTAATCTATGCCCTCTAGTTCTGGACTTTCCCACCCTGGAGAAAAGACCTTATCTATTCACCTTATCCATGCCCCTCATGATTTTATACACCTCTATAAGGTCACCCCTCAGCCTCCAATGCTCCAGTGAGAAAAGTCCCAGCCTATCCAGCCTCTCCCTATAGCTCAAACCCTCCACCCCGGCAACAGCCTTGTAAATCTTTTCTGAACCCTTTCAAGTTTACCAAGATCTTTCCTGTATCAGGGAGACCTGAATTGAACGCAGTATTCCAAAAGCGGCCTAACCAATGTCCTAATCTTTATTTTTGGCTCAGGAAACAAAAAGGCTAAGATTGAACATCTCATCCAAATGATACATCTGGCAGTATAGTACCTTTCTTAACTTTGTAACCAAGCCCCTTGAATGGGGCTTCACTTCACAAGCCAGCAGAATCTGAGATAAAAATATTACCCACTGAAGCATAGCTGTTAAATTAAGATTATTGTGTCCTCCAGGATGAATAAATTACAGTGGATCATCAATATCACATGAAAGGTTTATGACAAGTTTCTGTCCTTGTCTTGGAGGAGTGATGCATGTTTGACATAAATCTTTATTTAAACAAACACATATTTCTGGCTGAATATTTAAACTAGTGTTAACTGTCTTAGCTTCCTTACAGGAGTCAGGCTCAACATAGTTGCTCAGTTTAATCTAAACTCATTAAACCCCCCCCCAGAATCAGTAAATATACTTCAAGTAAATTCATGATCGAGTCACAATTTAATGTTGCCATTTCACTCATTTGGAAACAAACTAAATTGATCCTAAGTCATCCAAATCTGTTAAATGCACTTCAAAATTCTACCACAGCAGATTTTATTTCCTTTGTTCATTTTTTGTTCTGAAAAGGTTTTGCCTTTTACCGCCAATTATAGTCATTTCAATCCATGTAATTTCTTCAATCACAATCACAAAACAAAGCATCATTAAGGTCAAAGTGGGCTTTTTAAAAATCTTTTGCTTTCACTTTTCAGAACTTCCTGCTTTTAATTATCATTGGATGGGTAAGCCACAACAACATTATGAGACAATGGTAAAAGTGGCTGAAAGAGAAGTAGATTAAATGTATTATCTATGACTATGATGTTCAGGTCCTGCACTGTGCTAAAAATACAAACCCATTACTTTGTAAGCAACATAACTGCTACTAAAGCTTAAAGTGAAACTATGAGAGGGATCAGTGAGCTCAGTTACCTCGGAGTGTTGTGCAAAATGATTTCAAGAACATGGGTTTGACTTCAATAGCTTTACAAGCTGAGATCATTCTTGGGTTCTATCACCTCAACATGCCCTACAATAATAAACCATGAGGAGCAACCTTCAGTAGACTGCATCAAAGGGTGAAAATATAGGAATATCCCATACTAACAACCACACAGCTGCCAAGCCATCCAGCTGTCTTGCATCCTTTATGCTTCTGGAATCATGTGAAAACAATTGAGAAAGTGGGGACAGCAGCATTGACCCTCCCTGCACTAAAATGCAATTCCTTTGTGTAGGTTTATTGATAATCACAGTGACCATTGGAATCATTCACAGTTTGGTCAAACAAAGAGGTGGAAATGTGTTGCTGGAAAAGCGCAG
>NC_057719.1:17497415-17498100 GCF_004010195.1 Chiloscyllium plagiosum
GAAGGGCCTGTTTCCATACTGTAGGGAATCTAATTGAAAGCTTGGTTTAAGGATGAGGGAGGGATAGAGAGAGATGGAAAGGTATAGGGAGCGAATTCAGAACTTAGCAATAGTCTTTACCTGAAAAATAACAGTCAAACCAAATTATCTTTTGCATTCACAGGACAGAGAATGACAAATGCGAGGTGATGCATTTTGGAAGGTCGAATTTGAAAGCTGAGTACAGGATTAAGGATAGGATTCTTGGCAGTGTGGAGGAACAGAGGGATCTTGGTGTGCAGGTAGATAGATCCCTTAAAATGGCCACCCAAGTGGACAGGGTTGTTAAGAAAGCCTATGGTATATTGGCTTTCATTAACAGGGGGATTGAATTTAAGAGTCGTGAGATCTATAAATCTTTGGTTAGATCGCACTTGGAATACTGCGTCCAGTTCTGGTCGCCCTATTATAGGAAAGATGTGGATGCTTTGGAGAGGGTTCAGAGGAGGTTTACCAGGATGCTGCCTGGACTGGAGGGCTTACCTTATAAACAGAGGTTGACTGAGCTTGGACTTTTCTCATTGAAGAAAAGGAGGAGGATAGGGGACCTAATTGAGATATACAAGATAATGAGAGGCATAAATAGAGTCGATAGCCAGAGACTATTTCCCAGGGCAGAAATGACTAACATGAGGGGTCATAGTTT
>NC_057719.1:17498113-17502133 GCF_004010195.1 Chiloscyllium plagiosum
TGCGTTGCCAGCAGCAGTTGTGGAAGCGAGGTCATTGGGGACATTTAAGAGACTGCTGGACATGCATTTGGTCACAGAAATTTGAGGGTTCGTACATGAGGATCAGTGGTCGGCACAACATCACGGGCTGAAGGGCCTGTTCTGTGCTGTACTGTTCTATGTTCTATGTTCTAAATTTGTTGGTCAAATGCTAGAACGTTTATTGTTCTTGCATTATAAAACTCGTAGAAACAATGAGTGAAGTGTCACAATGACCTTTTCCAACAAGGGAGAATCTAACCATTGGCCCTTCACATCAATGAGATCACTGTCACTGAATCCCCCTCCAACCACATCCTGGGGGCTACCATTGACCAGAATCTCAACTGGTCTCACCACACAAACACAGTGGTCAGAGGCTGGGAATCCTGCCGTGAGTAACTCCCCTCCTCACCTCCCAGAGCCTGCCCACCAGCTATAATGGGCAGCACGGTGGCACAGTGGTTAGCACTGCTGCCTCACAGCGCCAGAGACCGTTTCCTCCGGGTGCTCCGGTTTCCTCCCACAATCCAAAAATGTGCAGGTTAGGTGAATTGGCCATGCTAAATTGCCCGTAGTGTTAGGTGAAGAGGTAAATGTAGGGGAATGGGTCTGGGTGGGTTGCGCTTCGGCGGGTCGGTGTGGACTTGTTGGGCCGAAGGGCCTATTTCCCCACTGTGAGTAATCTAATCTAAATAAGGCACAAGTCAGGAGTGGGATGGACTATTCCCCACTTGCCCTGGATGGGGGCAGCTCCAACAACACTCAAGAAGTTCGACACCATCCAGGACAAAGCAACCCGCCTGATTGGCACCACATCCACAAGCATCCACTCCCTCCACCACCGACTCTCAGTAGCAGCAGTGTGTACCATCTACAAGATGCCCTGCAGACATTCACCAAAGATCCTCAGACAGCACCTTCCAAACCCAAGACCGCCTCCATCTAGAAGGACAAGGGGCAGCAGATACAGGGGAACGTCACCTCCATGCAAGTTCCCTTCCAAACCACTCTCCATCCTGACTTGGAAATGTACCGCTGTTTCTTCAGTGTCCCTGCGTCAAAATCCAGGAATTCCCTCCCTAAGGGCATTGTGGGTCAACCCACAGCACATGGACTATATCGGTTCAATATGGCAGCTCAGCCCCACCTTCTCAAGGGTCAACTAGGGATGGGCAATAAATACTGGGCCCAGCCAGCGATATCCACCTCCCATGAATGGGTTAATAGAATGAGTTACGTGAGTCACTACAACGTATTGTATAGCACAGGCCAACTCCCCTGATAACCATTTATATAACCCATGAAAAAATAGAGCTTCCCTTGATCCTGTTACATTATACTCAAGTTATGCTTCTTGTCAACATGTTACATAAAGAAGGCTTAATCACAGTAAACTGGGAGGTTATGTAACATTCAGATTTAACACAGAGCTCAGTGTGATTCACTTGGCCTGCTGTGAATTAGAAACAATTAAGGGAACATTCACGGTGTGAGTTTTTTTTTCACAACTTGGCTCACAGTATGTGGGTGTTGCTACGCCAATATTTCATTTCCCAACCCTAATTACCCCCTTGATCTGAGCAGCCTTCCATTCCAGAGGGGCAGGTAAGCTCCAACCACCTTGCTGTGGGCCTGGAGTCATGTGGAGGCCAGACCAGGTAAGGCTGGCAGATCTCCTCCCCTGATGGGTTTGTCCTTTAAGATGAAAACTGATGATGGTTACACATGCAGGATTGCCAAATATATTCCAACCTGAGGCAGAGGGATTTGAGCCAATACCCCCACCCCCAAAAATCAATGACCCGTGGGTCTAGTGGAGTGGTATTGTCACTACACCACCTTGCCCCACTTCTGCCAGCCCACAAGCAGTTTTCGGTTCGCCAACCACCTCTGATTGGGCGAGGAGTGGGCAGGAGATCACCGGGCCCTGGCACTGCCCCACAGGGGTCAATAGACCAGCGCACTCAGACGCACACTCAGCCCCTGCCAATCCAGCAGCCTCCCTTTCACTGGGTCAGGAGCTGCCTTCAGCTGGCACCACCATCTCTGTGCCATATCCAAGAGCAGCCTCATCGAGGGACCCAGTCCCTTCTGTGAGGTCTCACTGCCTGTTCTCCTGCAGGCTGTCTTGGAATACCACACTATCTTGGAATGCCAGGCCATCTGGAAATGCCACACTGTCTTGGAATGCCACACTATCTCGGAATACCACACTATCTCAGAATACCACGCTGTCTCGGAATACCAGGAGGTCTCAGAATGCCACGCAGGCTCGGAATGCCAGGGTGTCTCAGAACATGAGGCCATCTCGGAATGCCATCCGTTTCCCAGGGAGGCCTTCGCCATCTGACCAGCATGGACAGACACCTCAGTAAAGGTTGGCACCAAAGTGGGGTGCATTTAGAAGCTGGGGTTGGGCGGTGCAGGAAGCAGATAAGTCCAGGTGAGGGGGATTTAGTGCTAATCTCACCAGCATTGTCAGGTTCGAACCCCCGGCTGATGTTCTGGGCACTGGCTCAGTTGGCACCATGGAGATCTCCCAGTGCGGAGGAGACTACATTATGAGCAGCCAATGCAGTAGGCTTCATTATACGTCCCTGCCACCAGGATGGTCTCAGGGCTCAGCACTTCCTCCTGGAACAAATTCCTGCCAGCCTCCTCCTCCTCCTGGCTGAGCCCGTCCTCATCCTCAATAACAAGATCTCCTTTGACCCCTCGCACTTGCTTCAGGTCAGAGGGGTGACCATGGTAACCATCATGGGCCCCAGTTATATCTGTCACTTTGTGGGTTACATGGAACATTCCTTGTTCCAGTCCTATCTGGGACCCCAGCCACAATTCTTTCTCCGACAAATCCCTGACATCATCGGTGCTGCTTTCCTCTCTTGTCCGGAATCGGAAAAGTTCATGGAATTTGTTTCCAATTTCCAAATCACCCTCACTTTCACCTGGTCCATCTCTGACTCCTCTCTTCCCTTCTCTGACATTTCTGGGGCTTAACTGTCCACTAATATCCACTAGAAACCCACCAGCTCCCACAGCTACCTGGACTATACATCCTTGCCCCCTGCTTCCTGTATAGGCTCCATTTCATTCTGTTAGTTCCTCCATCTCTGTCATATTTGTTCCGAAGAGGCCAACTGCAACAAGGGAGCCTCCAAAATGTCCATGCTCTTCCTCAGCCAAGGATCCCCCAGCACCGTTGTTGACAGGGCTCTTGACCAGGTCTGATTCATCTCCTGCACTTCTGCCCTCATTCCCTCTCTTCCCTCCCATAAATAGGCAATAGGGTTATCTTGTGCCTACCCACCATCCTATCCGCATCCACCTCCAGAAGATCATCAACTACCATTTCTGCTACCTCCAATAAGATTCTGGATTAGTGGTGCTGGAAAAGCGCAGGGCCTGAACTGCTGTGCTCTTCCAGCACCATTAATCCAGAATCTGGTTTCCAGCATCTGCAGTCATTGTTTTTACCTCCAATAAGATGCCAGCAGCAGACACATATTCTCCTCCTCTCCCATGTCCGCCTTCCACAGGGACCGTTCCCTCTGGGACACCCTGGTCTACCTCTCCTTCTATCCTGACACCCCACCCATAGCTCCACGGCACTTTCCCTTGCAATCTCACCTGCCCATTTACCTCCTCTCTTCTCAGTGTCCAAGGGCCCAAACATACCTTCCAGGTGAAGCTGCATTTTACCTACACTTCACACAATTTAGTCGACTGTATTCGCTGCTCACAATGTGGTCTCCTCTACATTGGGGAAACGAAGCAGAGACTACGTGACTGTTTCACTGAAAATCTACATTCTGCCCACAAAAATGACCCTGAGCTTCCAGTTGCCTGTCATTTTAACACACCGCCCTGTTCCCTGGCCAATGTCTCTGTCTGAGGCTTGCTGCAGTCTTCCAGTGAAGCTGGAAGAAGGAGACCTCATTTTCTGCTTGGGGACTCTGCAGCCCTCTGGATTCAATGTCACGTTTAATAATTTTAGAG
>NC_057719.1:17503496-17521648 GCF_004010195.1 Chiloscyllium plagiosum
CACAGGCACACACACAGACACGCACACACAAACCCAAACACACAAACCCACACACACACACGCACACACAGACGCACGCACACATACACACACACACACAAACACACACACGCACACAGACACACACGCACACAGACACACACACACACGCACACAGACGCACACACATGCAGGCACACACACACAGATACACACACACACACCCATAGCTCCACGGCACTTTCCCTTGCAATCTCACTGAAGGTGTGACACCTGCCCATTTCCCTCCTCCCTCCTCAGTGTCCAAGGGCCTAAACATACCTTCCAGATGAAGCTGCAATTTATCTGGGTCTCAGTTTAGCTCAGTTGGCTGGATTGCTGGTTTGCAGAGCCGTGTGATGCCAATAATGTGGGTTCAGTTCCCATCACTACAGTTTAAGGTTGCCATGAAGGACTCTCCATCTCAACCTCTCCCCTTCCCTGAGGTCTGGTGGCCCTCAGGTTAAGTCATCACTAGTCACTTCTCTCTCTAATGAGAGAACAGTCCCTATGGTCTGGTAAGACTAGGGTGACACAACAAACAACTTTATCTGCATTTCCCACAATCTAATTTGCTGCTCACTATGTGGTCTCTACATTGGGGAAACGAGGTGTAGACTGGGTGACTGCTTTGCGGAATATTTACGTTCTGTCTGCTAAAATGACCCTGCGGTTCCACTTTAACACCCCACCCTGTTCCCTGGGCACCGTATCTGTCTCAGGCTTGCTGCAGTAAAACTCAATGTAAGCTGGTTCCACTTGGGAACCCTGCGACTTTCTGGACTCAGTAATGAAATTGGCAATTTGAGACATCATCACACGTGCTAGTCCCCTACCTCCACACTCCAGGTCTTGGTTTCACATGGTCTGCTACTCTGCACAACCCATCGTTAACCACTAACAGTCCCCAGCCAGACCCTTATCCACTCCTTGGTCTGTCCAACTCTTCTTCTCCCTATTTGGGCTCTACACCCACCTCTCATTCACTCCTCACCCCCTCCTCCCACCCTAAATTCTGTATAAAGACCATCCATTTCCTGGCTACCATCAGTTCTGAGGACAGATCCATCGATGTGAAAAGTTACCTCTGATTTCTCTCCCACAGATGCTGCCAGACCTGCTGAGCTTTTCCAGCAATTTCTGATCTTGTTTCTGATTTCCAGCATCTGCAGTTCTTTTGATTTTTATACAGTGCACAGTGAGCTTTACTCGGTATCTAACCCCGTACTGTAGATGTTCTGGGAGTCTTTGGTGGGGGACAGTGTAGAGTGGGCTTAACTCTGTATCTAACCCTGTGCTGTCCCTGTCCTGGGAGTGTTTGATAGGGATAGTGTAGAGAGAGCTTTACTTTGTATCTAACCCCGTGTTGCCCCTGTCCTGGGAGTGTTTGATAGGGACAGTGTAGAGGAAGCTTTACTCTGTATCTAACCCTGTGCTGTCCCTGTCCTGGGAGTGTTTGATAGGGACAGTGTAGAGGGAGCTTTACTCTGTATCTAACCCCATGCTGCCCCTATCCTGGGAGTGTTTGATGGGGACAGTGTAGAGGAAGCTTTACTCTGTATCTAACCCCATGCTGTCCCTGTCCTGGGAGTATTTGATGGGGACAGTGTAGAGAGAGCTTTACTTGGTATCTAACCCTGTGTGGGTCGTGTGGTGACTGAACAAAGATTGTCAGAAAGGTTTAACACACCAGGCCGCGTTTGTATCAGGTAGCAGTTGCTGAGAGATGGGGGTATTTACAAATGAAAGTGATGGTCAGGTGGAAACCACAGCCCCTGGTCCTCACTGCAAATAAACCATTTTCCTGGTGATTTCTGGCCCTGCATTAATCTGCACTGTCTCGGTGGACTCTATTCCCTGGTAAAGCCTACGCCATGCCCCCAGACAACTCCTGGTTCATCACCATCTCCTGCACCTCAACTCCATCACCAAAACGACTCAGAGAAGGGAGATCAGACAATTTTAGTTCACCTTCCCAGCAGGGGTTGTCCTTGGCCTGCCATTCCTTGCCCCGTTGCCGTGGAGACTCGCTTTCGTTCCCAGGAGAGTCCAGATGTGCCCCTGGAGAGTTTGGGAAGCCCCTTTCCCAGACGATGTGTTCCTCCCGGCTCATCGATATGGAGTGGGAAGGGTGCGCCAACAAACTGAGGGACAGGGGCCTTCAAAGCAAACACTGGCCATCATGAAACCCAGAGCCTGCTGGGAAATCGAGAAACAATTCCAGGCAGAGTCTGGTCTGTCGGTCAGGTAACAGTGAGGTGGTGGAAGGTGGGACAAGCAAGTCAAGAAAGAAGACCCCGTCTGGGCAGCAACTGTCCATTGTCGACGCCAGTCTTATCAATCGGTGGCTCAGTGGTTAGCGCTGCTGACTCACAGCACCAGGGACTCAGGTTTGATCCCACCCTTGGGTGACTATGTGGAGTTTGCACATTCTCCCTGTGTCTGCATGGGTTTCCTCCAGGTGCTCCGGTTTCCTCCCATAGTCAAAAGATGAGTAGGTTAGGGTGGATTGGCCATGCTAAATTGCCCATAGTATTCAGGGATGTGTAGGTTAGGGTGGATTGGCCATGCTAAATTACCCATAGTGCTCAGGGATGTGTAGGTTAGGGTGGATTGGCCATGGGAAATTGCCCAAAGTGTCCAGGGATGTAGGGATTCTATGACAATTTAACCACTTTTGATTAGATTAGATTAGATTACTTACAGTGTGGAAACAGGCCCTTTGGCCCTACAAGTCCACACCGACCGGCCGAAGAGCAACCCATCCAGACCCATTCCCCTACATTTACCCCTTCACCTAACACTACAGGCAATTTCGCATGGTCAGTTCACTTAACCTGCACATTTTTTGGATTGTCAGAGGAAACCCACGCAGACACGAGGAGAACGTGTAAACTCCACATAGACAGTCGCCCGAGGCTGGGATTGAACCAGCCTGCTAACCACTGTGCTGCCCTTTTGCAGAGATTCTGAAGAGTTATTGAAAGAGGAATATTGCTGACCAACCAGGGTGGTAATTTGGAATCTATACAGCTTGCTGTTTGGAGGACTCTCGATCTCAGTTCTCTTTTTTGCGACAATTGCATTGGTGTGGTCTGAGTGGGGGCCTAACCCAAAGCCAGGGATACAGCAGAGACAAACACCGACTCCGCCCGGACGGCTATCCACTCAGTGAGTGACGCTCTTTGGTCTGCCCGAAACTTGGGGGTCTTACAGAGCAAGGTGTCGACCCTGACCGAGTGTTGCAGAGTGGCACCCACGGTCTAGGATTACCTGCTGAGGGGGTCACTAAAGCTTGGTTCAGCTGCCACCAAGGGGCAGTGGGGAAAGACCACCGTCTGAGGTCCTGGGAGGTCTGTTCAGTTATTAGACTCTTTCAGAACCTCAGATATCGTCTTGTGTAAGTAAGGAATGCCTTTCGTCTGTTTGTTGGATACAGTCAAACTCCAGTGTTTACTTGTTTCCTCAAATCCTGCTGTACAGAACCGAACTGACTACGTGTACATTTAAAGATTTTGTTTTGAATAAAGTACATCTTTGAAATAAGAAGAAAAAGGCCTAGAGTTCTTCTGATTCTGATTCCTGAGGAGATTGACTTGATATTAGGCCTCAGGCCTCCTCCTTCACTTGAGTTGGACAAGCTGCAAAAGGCCTGCTGGGGAGACCAACGAGACACTCCAGTTTTTGATTAGATCACTCCTGGTTTCCGCCAAAAAGTCCTGGGAGTCCTGACAATTCCCTAGGAATAGAATGAAAGCATCTTTTCCCTTTTTGTCAAAACAAACAGGTTCTGGAAAGCGAAAATACGTGGGATCTTTCTTTGCCCCGCTTCCTGTGAGCAACCATTGTGCTGCGGTTTGGATCATTTCTTTACACTTGAGGCTGAGTAATTGCAGAGATGTCTGGATTTTTTTTTTCTCTCATTGTTAGAAAGGTCACTGAAAAGATACATCGGGCCTTTTTTTAAAAAGGCATTTCTTGGAAATCACCCACTTCCAGATAATTGCTGGTCTTGCTTGTTTGAAATCTTTTCAGGGAAAACACATGACAGTTTTATGACTTCGGCTTGAACAATGCTAGCCAGGGAGATTGGGTTTCAGATTTTTCCATTGAAGGCCTCCTGGTGATTATTTCGCCCCTTAACTAACCCAGGCTGGACATGTCAACGTGTGACCCTTGACCTTCAACCGCACTCCTTCCAGGCCCCTGACAGTGGTCACCTCCCCCACCCCATGGGGTGGCACGGTGGCTCAGTGGCTAGCACTGCTGCCAGGGAGCTGGGCTCAATCCCAGCCTCGCGGCGACCGTCTGTGTGGAGTTTGCACATTCTCCCCTTGGCTGTGTGGGTTTCCTCTGGGTGCTCCGGTTTTCTCCCACAGTCCAAAGGTTTAGGATGGATTGCTGAAAATGTGTTGCTGGAAAAGCGCAGCAGGTCAGGCAGCATCCAAGGAACAGGAGAATTGACGTTTCGGGCATAAGCCCTTCTTCATGAATCCTCATTCCTGAAGAAGGGCTCATGCCCGAAACGTAGATTCTCCTGTTCCCTGGATGCTGCCTGACCTGCTGCGCTTTTCCAGCAACACATTTTCAGCTCTGATCTCCAGCATCTGCAGTCCTCACTTTCTCCTTTAGGATGGATTGGTCATGCTAAATTGTACGTAGTGTCCAGGGATGTGGAGGCTAGGTGGGTTAGCAGGGGGAAATACAGGGGTGGGGGGGTGGGATGCTTTTTAGTGGGTCGCTGCAGACTCAGTGGGCTGAATGGCCTGCTTTCACACTGTGGGGACTCTGTGATGTCAATCGTTATAACGTTTAAAAGATATTTGGAGGGGTACTTCAAATATCATAATGTTCGAGGGTATGGGATAAGTGCAGGAAATTGGGATGAGTGCACCTTTAGTGATGGTGATGGCAGTTCACACTCGATGGGCTGAAGGGCCTTTTTGACAATCTATGAGTCAATCATCAGACAGCTCCGCCTTACTGTAACTTTCTCCTTCGGAGAAATTCCGAAATTCGGTTGCCCTGCTTGCGTGACTCCCTCCCCCACTAGCTCAGGTCTTTCCAACTGCGACTGGAGTGGCAGGTTAGCTGTTAAAGTGAGAAGGAAATGCAGGGAGGGCAGAGGGCAGTCTCAGGAGCTGGATCGAGCAAGAGGCTGAATGTGGTACCGGGGTGTCTCGGAGGATTCTAGACCACTGGGAGATGCAGTGATTGTCAGCCAGCATGGAGCTCAGAGAACGGGCATCCCCTGGTTGGGCCTGGTCCTTTCAGGGAGACTCGGCCTGACAGATACAAACAGGCGCCTCGAGATGCTGATGGCTGACTCGGAAGGTGGCAGGATGAAAGTCAAGGACTGTTGTAATGTGTAAATAAAGGGTGACTTGGTGATGGGATCCCGGCCTCTGTGGCAGTTTTTTTCAGGAGAGACCAAGACAGAGACAGAAGAAGTGATTTCACAAAATATGAAAACATAACATAGAACATTACAGCGCAGTGCAGGTCCTTCGGCCCTCGATGTTGCACCAACCTGTGAAACCAGCCTGAAGCCCATCTAACCTACACTATTCCATTCTCATCCATATGCCTATCCAATGACCATTGAAACCCCTTAAAGTTGGCGAGTCTACTACTGTTGTAGGCAATGCATTCCATCATTCCTGAAGAAGGGCTAATGCCCGAAACGTCGATTCTCCTGTTCCCTAGATGCTGCCTGACCTGCTGCGTTTTTCCAGCAACACATTTCCATCAATGCATTCCATGACCCTACTACTCTCTGAGTAAAGAAACTACCTCTGACATCTGTCCTATATCTATCACCCCTCAATTTAAAGCTATGTCCCCTCGTGCTAGACATCACAATCTGAGGAAAAAGGCTCTCACTGTCCACCCTATCGAACCCTCCGATTATCTTATATGTCTCAATTAAGTCGCCTCTCAACCTTCTTCTCTCTAATGAAAACAGCCTCAGTTCCCTCAGCCTTTCCTCATAAGACCTTCCCTCCATCCCAGGCAATATCCTAGTAAATCTCCTCTGAACCCTTTCCAAGCTTCCACATCCTTCCTATAATGCGGTGACCAGAACCGTACACAATACTCCAAGTGCGGCCGCACCAGAGCTTCTGTCCTGTCCCATCAGGGTTGGGGAAATGAGCCAGCCAAGAAGCAAAAGAAACAGCAGAGAAACCAACAAATACTTGCGAATGAATTAAGGGAGCACCATTTTGATATGTAAAAGACGGATTGGGCCTGTCCATATCAGTTACAAATTTTACTTCAGCATATGATCCTAGAAATAATGGAGACATTGGTGGTCAGCTTTGAAGATTCTATAGACTCTAGAACAGATCCAATGGATTAGAGAGTAACTAATGTTACATCACTGTTTGAAATAGGAGACAGAGAGAAAACAGGGGGTTATAGACTGGTCAGCCTGACATGGGTAGTGGGGAAAATATTGGAGTCCATTAGAAAGTATTTAATAACAGGGCAGTTGGAAAACAGTGACTAAATTGGACAGAGTCAGCATGCATTGACAAAAGGGAAATCGTGCTTGACAAATTAATTCATTTTTCAAGGATGTGATTAGCAGAATCGATGAGGGGGAAAGCAATGAATGTGGTTTACTTGAACTTTCAGAAAGCTGTCATAAGGCCCCACATAAAAGATTAGCGTTTGAGTGCTTGGGATTGGGGAGGGGGGGGTTAGCATATTGACAGATTTGGCAGACAGGAAACAAAGAGCTGGAACAAACGAGTCTTCTTCCTGTGTAGTGGGAAGTGATGTATCACAGGGATCTATGCTTGAACGCCAACTATATACGGTATGTAATTAATGATTTAGGTGAGGGAACGAAACCAAATAGAATGGAATGGCCTTTATTGTCAAGTGCAATGAATGTGTTGATGGGTTTGTAATGTTGCTTCTTGGTGTCATCTTAGGTACAGGATAGATTAGATTAGATTCGATTCCCTACAGTGTGGAAACAGGCCCTTCGGCCCAACTAGTCCACACACCTTTAACTGTAGTTACAGAGTAAAACCAAAATAAATTAGCATGGGAACAGTTGAAAAAGTCCAGAATGTGGCAGTGAGTTGTTCTGTTCCAGCCGATGCCCACTGGTCCCAGAGCACCAGGCCACGATGTCTCTATGTGCCAACGTCTGCCCAGGACCTACTCCATCAGGGAATCACCTGTTCACTTCACTCCACTGCGGGAATCGGCCCACACTCACTCTCCCGCGGGAATGACCTTCCAGCTATGGGGAGAGAGCAGTGCAGTCATGGTTCACTGGACGTGTGAAACTGGATTGGTCAGGATTCTATTCAGCGGAGTCTAGAAGAATAAAGGGGATCTCATTGAAACCTAGATGTAAACTTTGAACCGAACGAGACAGGATAAACTCAGGAAGGACGTTCTCCGATAACTGGGGAGTTCAGGGCCAGGGGTCACAGTCTAAGGATACGGGATAAACCTTTCAGGATTGAGATGAGGAGAAATCAGTTGAGGCTAAAACATTGAATGTTATCAAGAAGGAGTTGGATATCGATCTTAGGGCTGAAGGGATCAAAGAGTTTTGGGGAGAAAGAGGGGACGGGGACTGAGTTGGACAATCAGCCATGATTGTACTGCGTGCTAGAGCAGGCTCGAAGGGCTGATTGGCTGTTGCCCCTTATCTTCCATATATTTACAAATCCACCCATTCAGAGATGTTGTCACACACCTCTAGAGCAGGTGGAACTTGAATTTAGACCTCCTGGTCCAGAGGCAGGGACATTATCACAAGAGCCATTAGCCATTGTTCCTGTCTGGGAAGGCAGGCTGACAAAGGGTCAAAATATAAAGCCAACCACTAAAGTTCTGGACAGTAGCCAGTCCTGAAGAAATACCAGACTGTCTGGTACAAAACAGGCCGTTTCGCCAGATACGAGGCTGCTGAGTGGGAGGGGGAGGGCCCTCCCTCCCCTCCCACTGCCGATATAAGAGAGAAGCAGGTCAACAGGTAAGTGAGATTACGTCAGGTCACTGAGTACAGTTAACTGTAAATGTGGGTCATGGGAGAGACCCTCAGCTCTTGAATAGGGGTAAGTGAGTGCAGGTTATGGGGCAAAGGCACAGCCCATGTTTATTACTCAGGTTCACTGGGTACACGTTGCTAATAGCTCACAGGGAGAGCACAGAGTGTGAGACCTTTTGCTGAGCTCGACATATCAATGAAAAAATAACCATTGGGCAGTAATCCAGTGTTCGGTCAGACACCCTACCTGAGACTGAAAGCACATTCACCCGATTTTAGAGAGTGAATTTTTGTGAATCCTGTCAGAAGTGGCCTCAAATCTCTTCATGTGACTCAATGTCTAATTTCGCTCAGTGAAATACCTTCAAACATTTCAGTCGACGGAAGTTGCTTTATATTGAGAACTCATTGTTTGATTTCCCAAGCGCCTCGATATTTAAGGAACTCTTTGACGTCGGTAACCTCTTACACTCCACCATCCGGACTGTGAAGGGGCCCTTGCATTTTATTAATGCCTTTCTAGGCCATTGGAGAAAAGTGCTTTACCACCAATGATGTACCTGTGGATCATCCTACACTGTTCCAACTGCAGCCAATTTGCAAGTTCCTCCAAACACCACTTTATCTACTTTGGTTACACGGATTAAGGAATAAATTAATAAATTAATTGGGCGGCACGGTGGCACAGCGGTTAGCACTGCTGCCTCACAGCGCCAGGGACCCGGGTTCAATTCCCGCCTCAGGCGACTGACTGTGTGGAGTTTGCACGTTCTCCCTGTGTCTGCTCCGGTTTCCTCCCACAGTCCAAAAATGTGCAGGTTAGGTGAATTGGCCAAGTTAAATTGCCCGTAGTGTTAGGTGAAGGGATAAGTGTAGGGGAATGGGTCTGGGTGGGTTGTGCTTCGGCGGGTCGGTGTGGACTTGTTGGGCCGAAGGGCCTGTTTCCACACTGTAAGTAATCTAATCTAATAGCTTTAAAATCCACCAGAGAGGGCCCCAGGGGTGGAGGCTGAAGGATAGCATCTTCAACAGTGCAGCACTCCTGCAGTACAGCATTGGAAGCCAGATGTGTGCTTAGGTTCTATGTATAACCCACAACGTTGACTCAGAGACAGGAGTACCACCAACCACGTCTCCAGGGAATGCAGATCCCACCACATGGGGCGCTGGTAAAATTCCTGACTTGAGTTGTCCACTACAGGATACAAAATCCAGCCGGAAGTCTGGAATGCCATCACTTGGTAGCGCCACCTTCCAGGTGAAACATTAAAGCTGAGGGCCTGTCAGCTCAATCGGGTGGTTTTTTTCCTGATTCTCTCGAGGGATCGCTGGCTGGGCCCAACATGTATTGCCCGTCCCTAGTTGCCCCTTGAGAAGGTGGGGGTGAGCTGCCTTCTTGAACCGCTGCAGCCCACCTGCTGTGGGTTGACCCACAATATACTTAGGGAGGGAATTCCAGGATTTTGACCCACGGACACTCAACGGATGGCAATACATTTCCAAGTCAGGATGGTGAATGGCTTGGAGAGGAACTTGCAGAGGGACAGTGTTCTTCTGTATCTGCTGCCCTCATCCTTCTCAATGGAAGTGGACGTGGGTTTGGAAGGTGCTGTCTGAGGATCTTTGGTGAATTTCTGCAGTGCATCTTGTAGATGGTTCACACTGCTGCTACTGAGCATCGGTGGTGGAGGGAGTGGGTGTGGTGCCAATGTGTCCTGGATGGTGTCGAGCTTCTTGAGTTTTGTTGGGGCTGCACCCATCCAGGGCAAGTGGGGAGTATTCCATCCCACTCCTGACCTGTGCCTTGTAGATGGTGGACAGGCTTTGGGGAGTCAGGAGGTGAGTTATTCGCTGCAGGATTCCCAGTCTGTGACAGACTCTTGCAGCCACTGTATTTATATGGCTAGCTTCATTTAGTTCCTGGTCAACGGTAACATCCAGGATGTTGATAATTGGGAACACAGTGATGGTGATGCCCTTGAGCGTTGAGGTACGGTGATTGTTGGAACCTGGCATTGTGTGGTGAGAATGTTACTTGCCACTTGTCAGCCCAAGCCTGAATATTGTCCAGATCTTGTTGCATTTGGATATGGACTGCTTCAGTACCCGAAACACTTCAGTAAATTCCAAAAGATTATATGCTCCCATTTAGAAATGGAATAAGGCTGGTTTCCATTGGTACCTGATCAATATTTCCCCTAAAATCAGGAGAGACAGATCTTCTCATCATTACCCCATTGCTGTTGGTGGGAGCTGACTGTACTCTCTCCCACCTTACCACAATGACTATATTTTGACAATTAAGACAATACAGAGCCTTGGGATTTTGGCCATTGAAAAGGGAGCTACAGAAATGCCTGTCTTTCATTCTTTAACAGGAAACACAAATGTGGTTGCTCAGTCAAAATGAATTCAAGATGGCTGCCTTCTATCGGTGGAACCAGTGCGTGAGAGGTTGCCAATTTTCTTGCTATCTTCACACTTCAGTCATCAGAAGTGGAAAATAAAGTTTAATATCCAACTCCCAGAGAAACAGAAACCTCTTGACTGCTGCTTTCGGCTGTCTTATTGAGCCGATGGAGGTTTATCGACTTCACAGGATGTGGGCATCACTCCCGGAGCTAACATTTATTGCCCATCCTAGGGGGCAGTTAAGAGTCAATCACATTGGAGTTGCATGTTGATTGATTGATCTATTGTCACGTTTACCTACGTGCGGTGAAAAGCTTTGTTTACTATCAGTACATGCAGATCAAAGTAAGCAAGGGCATACAGATCAGAAAGAGGCATCAAAGTTACATGGCACAGAGCATGTGCTAGGCAAGATCAGCACTATTTGTGGTTAGAGAGTCCATTCATCAGTCTAGGGAAGAAGACTGATGTAGGCCAGACCAGGAAAGGTTGGCAGTTTCCTATCCTAAAGGACATTGGTGTACCAGATAGGCTTTTCTGACAATCAACAATGGGTTTATGAGACATATTTTTGTTTGAATATTAAACCAAACCCCAGCTGTGCTGGGATTCGAACCCAGGGCCCCAGATGTTACTTGGGTCTCTGGAGGAGCAGATACCACCAGGCTAAGACCTCCCCTAGGTGAGGCAAATAGTCCAACCCCATTGTCGTCAGGCAGAACAAGAGGTTCATTGAGTGCGGGTAATGACAGGCACGTGAGACATTATTAAGGCTCACATGGTAGACTTTGCTCTAAGTTCACAAACTCAGCAGTTTCGGCACAGTTCACTGAGCTAAGAACACAATCAGTGGGAAACTCTCCATCCTGTTTGTAAAGTTTACTGGGTTTAAGATAAGAAAGGTGCAAAGGGCATCAGGGTACTCTCAATCAGATTTGCAAAGTTCACTGAGTACTTTGAATGTGTGCACAGGGCGAGGACTGTATCAGATCCACTGCAGTGCATTTCAGGCCTTTGCTAAGCAAATGGTAACACATAATGTTTCATGTTTTATTGATGTGCCGGCACTTGGTAATACAGAGCACTGTGGAAAAAGAGAGACACTCGCTGAGGTTTTCCATCGTGTGCTCATCAGGACACGCACAAGAATGCCAAATTTCAAGCAATCACAACGACTGATGTAACGGAGGTCCCCACATTCACCCCGTGTCTGTGTAGTTTTCCTACCAGTACTGCAGTTCCCTCTCACAGTCCAAAGATGTGCAGGTTAGGGTGGACAGACCGTGCTAAGTGTCCAGGGATGTGCAGGCTAGGTGGATTAGACATGGGGAATGCAGGGCTACAGGGATGAGGTAGGGAGGTGTGTCTGGGTGGGATGCCCTTCAGAGGGTCAGTATGGACTCGATGGACCGAATGGCCTGCATCCACACTGTAGGGATTCTTGGATTCTATGAGAAAAGGGTTCTGCCTGGACAGTGAGTCAATTCCTTCAGGACGATGGGGAAAACACTGCGGTGCTGTAGGTGCTGGGCTTGAATATGTTCCATTTGTTTGAGGAGACTATGCCTCTGCCAATGAATGCACATTGAGATGTGGTTCATATCTGCTTTTCGAGAAGCAATGTGCTGGGAGCTGGTGAATGTCAACGTAGTTATTCACCAGGTAAAGTTAGGAATTGCCCAGAAGCATAGGGGGGGCGGGGATCTTTCTCAGAGTCAATGTGTCAACCAATCAGTACACCTTTTCTCTTATAGTTTAAATGGCATAGTGTAAAGTTGGCATTCATGTATATGTGTATATATGTGAGAGAGAGAGAGTGTGTGAGTGTGTGTGAGAGAGAGAGAGACAGTGTGTGTGTCTATGTGTGAGTGTCTATGTGTCTATGTGTGTGTGTGAGAGAGTGTGTGTGTGAGAGAGAGACAGTGTGTGAGTGTCTATGTGTGAGTGTCTATATGTGTGTGTGTGAGAGAGAGAGTGTGGGAGAGTGTGTGTGAGTGTGTGTGAGAGAGACAGTGTGTGTGTTTGTGAGAGTGTGTGTTAGTGACAGTGTGTGTGTGTTAGTGTGTATAAGAGAGTGTGAGTGTGTGTATGAGTGAGTGACTGTGTGTGAGTGTGAGTGGGTGTGTGTGTGTGTGTGAGTGAGAGTGGAGGGGGGTGTGTATGTGTGTGAGAGAGAGAGAGAGAGAGAGAACCTGGCCTTTCCTCTCTCCTGTGTGCCATGTCACACTGAAACATCTGAGCACAGTCCTACCACCCACTGTACACAAACACGGCTACCTCAGTGAAGGGAAGTCCGTGTCACCAGTGGAGCATCATTCCCTACCGTGCTGCCCAGTGCAGCCATGAGCTCTCCTGGTTTGTGGCTACATTCACACCCAGCTCAGGTCTGAAGCCGCTGACATTGACACGTGAAAACTAGCCTCGGTACTCCGGTGGAATATTAGGGCAAGGAGAGAGAGACAGAAAACCCACAGCTGGTTTCAGGAATAAGGCCATTCCATAGAATCATTGAGTCCCTACAGTGCGGAAACAGCCATTCGACCCATTGAGTCCACACCAACCCTCCGAAGAGCATCCCTCCCAGACTAACCCTATCCCTGTAACTTTGCATTTCCCATGGCCAACCCACCCTAACCTGCACATCACCCGAGGGTGGAATCGAACTTGGGTCCCTGGCACTGTGAGGCAGCAGTGCTAACCACTGAGTCAGAAGAAAACCAGACCTGAGGGGCATGAATCCGGAAAGTCGGCAAGGCCTTTTCCCTGGGGTGGGGGAGTCCACAACTACAGGGCATGGGTTTAGGGTGAGAAGGGAAAGATATAAAAGAGACCTGAGGGGCAACTTTTTTCATACAGAGGGTGGTGCGTGTATGGAATGAGCTGCCAGAGGAAGTGGTGGAGGCTGGTACAATTACAGCATTTAAAAGGCATTTGGATCGGTATATGAATAGGAAGGGTTTGGAGGAATTTGGGCCAAATGCAGGCAAATGGGATTAGATTAGGTTGGGATATCTGGTCGGCACGGACGAGTTGGACCGTGCTGTACATCTCTGTGACTCTCGAAGTCAGCACACACCCACAGTATACCTCGTCATCACTCAGTAATGACAGAAGGTGTTGGTGTGTCGTAACTGTAGCATGTTCACAGCAAGATGCGACAGGCAACAATGAGCTGAATGATGAGATGCTCTGCTTTGATGGGATTGGCTGTTTGCAGTGTTTTGGTCACAACACCACAGCAACACCTTGTTCTGATTTGAATAATGCCACAGACCTGAATGTCAACCTGCGAAACTGGAATAGGCAAGGAAGGTAGTCGTCTGGAAGGACATTGTACCTAGCAATGTCACACCCTCTCAGCCCTGCATGCAATCGGCAGCAGATTGCGACTGAAGCAGGTATTACAACCCGATCTAGTCACCTACAACAAAAACAGCTTGTCAGAGTGTGGTTAGGGAGCTTGAGGAAGCGATCTGCTGGGCAATTATCGACAGGGAATAAGGTGAGCACTAGAGGGCAGCAAAGACCTAAGGCTGCAATAAAAAGGAATCCGTTCCAGCTCAGCAGCCACAGAGCGTAAAGTTACAAATGGATAACAGGGGGGGTTCCTGTGACACAGTGGTACTGTCCCTGTCTTTGAGTCAGGAGGCTTGGGTTCCAGTCCCACCTACTCCAGAGGAATGTAATGGCATCACTGAACAGGTTGTTAGAAAGTACATCTACAAGTGGATAGCAAGATTTGACTTATTGTAGTCACATGCACATCAGTACAGTGAAAAGCTTTGTTTTGTGAGAAGTACGGGCAGATCATATAAACAAGGATGTACAGATCATAAAGAGCTTAGACAGAGTGAGGCATTATTGACAGGAGTTCAGACAACAGCCAGTTGGATCACCCTTACCTAGTGCTCCTCTGAGGTCCCATTAAACACCCAATGTGGCTCCCTGCTATGACATTAAAATGCCATTGAGTGTATTGGACTCAGCAAAGGATCCTGACACCATCCGGGATGAAATGGTCAAGACCTCCACATCAGTTGCCAAGTGATTACTGTACCGCTGTGATGCTGCCCTCGACTTGAACACCAGGCGACCTGTACAGGTGTGTTGCTTCCATGGAGCAGTACAATAAATAGAAGAGTCAAATTCTTATCTGTCCAAACTCCTGCTAATCAGCAGCAAAGCAGCCACTGATTGACCGATCATCAGCAATATCTTTTCCTACAGTTTTTGCAAAGAGCTATATTTAATGTTGATTTTCATGAAGCATCTGTAAAGAAAGTATAGCTGTCGAAATGCTGGTAAATGGGATATCTGTCTCAGGTAGCAATGTGTGGCCCAGAGATAATCTGGTGAATAGCCGTTTATGGGAGTGGGCAGGCGAAGTAATCTGAAAACCCAGGTGATGTTTTGGGGAGCTAGGCTGAAATTAGACCCAGCATCACTCAAGCTCTAACTCAAGCTCTAACGATAACCATGTGACCATTATCCTAAAAACTGACCCAGCTGGCAGTACAGTGGCAGGGGACCCTGGCGGTTTCCCTGGGTGTCCCCAACACAGGCTCCAAATCCCATGGAGTCATTAGACATCAGGACAAACACGGGGGTGGAACACCTCCTGCTGATTAATCCGTACTCCTTCAAGTTCAACATGTGTTTCTCCTGTGTTTCTCCTTCCACAACAACAAAACGTGTACAGTTCTGGTCACCATATTTCAGGAAGGATGTGGAAGCATTTGAAAAGGTGCAGAGGAGATTTACCAGGGTGTTGCCTGGTCTGGGGGGAAGGTCTTATGTGAAAAGGCTGAGAGACTTGGGTCTGTTCTCACTAGAGAGAAGAAGGCTAAGAAGGGATTTGATAGAGACATACAAGATGATCAGAGGATTAGATAGGGTAGACAGTGAAAGTCTTTTTCCAAGGATGATGACGTCAGCGTGTACGAGGGGGCAAAACACAAATTGAGGGAGTGATAAATTTAAGACAGATGTCAGAGACAGATTCTTTACTCAGAGAGAGGTAAGGGTGTGGAATGCCCTGCCTGCCAATGTAGTTAACTCAGCCACATTGGGGAGATTTAAACAATCCTTGAATAACCACATGGATGATGATGGGATAGTGTAGGGGGACGAGCTGAGAATAGTTCATAGGTCGGCGCAACATCGAGGGCTGAAGGGTCTGTTCTGCGCTGTATTGTTCTATGTTCTATGTTCTAACACCACCTGAAACACTGAGGGTATCAAACCTGGGTGGGGGAGTTCAACGGCCATCATCAAGAGTAGTTCAGCAGCACCATCTCAGATTGAGCTGGTCAAATCCTAAAGGACATAGCTGCTAGACTGGGTCTAGCGGCAGATGTGGAGGGAAATATATACCTGACCTCAGCCTTACCAATCTGCCAGCTGCAGATGCATCTGTCCTTGACAGTATCAGTAAGAGTGACCACCGCACTGTCCCTGTGGAGATGAAGTCCCATCTTCACATTGAGAACACCCTCCATTGTGTTGTGTGGCACAGGACATACCTGGCAAGTTTCCATATTGTCAGGGAAATGCCAGTGAAGTGCATGTATGGAAGATCTTGGCGAGGGGAGCAGCACGTTCTGGAGCACACGCCTTCAGTACTATTGCCGGAATGTTGTCAGGGCCCATAGCTTTTGCAGTATTCAGTGTCTCCAACTGTTTCTTACTATCATGTGGAGTGAATCGAATTGGCTGAAGACTGGTATCTGTGACATTGGGGACCACTGGAGGAGGCTAAGATGAATAATTTACTCAACACTTCTGACTGAAGATTGCTGCGAAAGCTTCCGCCTTATGGTTTTCCCTGACGTACTGGGCTCCTCCATCGTTGAGGTTGGGGATATTTGTGGAGCCTCCTCCTCCAGTGAGTTGTTTAGATTAGATTACTTACAGTGTGGAAACAGGCCCTTCGGCCCAACAAGTGCACACGGACCCTCCAAAGCAACCCACCCAGACCCAGTCTCCTACATTTACCCCTTCACCTAACACTACGGGCTATTTAGCATGGCCAATTCACCTGACCTGCACATCTTTGGATTGTGGGAGGAAACCGGAGTACCCGGAGGAAACCCACGCAGACACGGGGAGAACGTGCAAACTCCACACAGACAGTTTCCTGAGGCAGAATTGAACCCAGGTCTCTGGCGCTGTGAGGCAGCAGTGCTAACCACTGTGCCACCGTGCCACCCGTTTAATTGTTCACCACCATTCCCCATTGGATGTGGCAGGATCTGATCCATTGATTGTGGGATCACTTAGCTCTGTTGATCACTTGCTGCTTATGCTGTTGGCAGTGCTAAATGGGACAGACTTCAAACCGATGTAGCAACTCAAGACTGGGCATCCGTGAGGCACTGTGGGCCGCTAACAGCAGCAGAACTGTACTTCAGCACAATCTGTAACCTCATGACCCGGCATATCCCCAGGATCAACCCTGGTTCAATGGAGAGTGCAGGAGGGCATACCAGGAGCAGCACCAGGCAGACCTGAAGATGAGGTGTCAACCTGGTGAAGCTACCAAACAGGACTACCTGCATGGCATAGAGCATAAGCAGCAAGTGACAGACAGAGCTAAGCGATTCCACAACCAACGGGTCAGATCTAAGTTCTGCAGTCCTTCCACATCCAGTCGGGAATTGTGATGGACATTAAACACCTCACTGGAGGAGGAGGCTCCACAAATATCCCCATCCTCAACGATGGGAGAGCCCAGGACATCAGGACAAAAGATAAGGCCGAAGCTTTCACAGCAGTCTTTAGTCCAAAGTGCTGAGTTAATCATTCATCTCGGCCTCCTCCAATGTTCCCAGTGTCACAGATACCAGTGTTCAGCAAATTCGACTCACTCCCCGTGACATCAACAAGCGGCTGGAGATATTGGATACTGTAACGGCAATGGGCCCTGACATCATCAACAGGACTGAAGGTGTGTGCTCCAGAACTTGCTGCTCCCTCGCCAAGCTCTTCCGGTACAGGTCCAACACTGGCATCTCCCCAACAATGTGGAAAATTGCCCAGGTATGTCATGTACACAAAAAACAGGACCAATTACCACCCCAGCAGTCTGCTCTCCATCATCAGTAAAATGATGGAGGGTGTCATCAACAGAGCTATCAAGCAGCAGCTGCTCAGCAACAACCTGTTCAGCGATGCCCAGTTTGGGTTCCACCAGGGCCACTCAGCTCCTGACCTCATTACAGCCTTGGCTCAAACATGGACAAAGGAGCTGAATTCCAGGGGGGAGGTGAGACAGACAGCCCTTCACAACAAGGCTGCATTCGACTGAGTATGGCATCAAGAAGTCATGGCAAAATCAATGGGAATCACGGGGCAAACTCTCCGCTGGTTGGAGTCATATCTGGCATATAGGAAGGTGGATGTGGTTGTTAGAGGTCAGTCATCTCAGCTCCAGGACATCACCGTCCCTTCAGTGTCACTGGGTCAAAATCCTGGAATTCCCTCCCTCAGGGCATTGTGGGTCAATCTTTCCCTTTTTGGTTTACATATAGGAATTCATGGTTGGCCCTTTCTGAGTTGCCCTCCAGCACATGGACTGCAGCGGGTCAAGAAGGCAACTCATCACCTCCTTCTCAAGGGGCAACTAGGGATTGGCAATAAATGCTGAGCTACGCCCACATCCCCTGAAATAATTTAAAAAGCAATGTGACCAAATGTGATGCCGTTA
>NC_057719.1:17527748-17529057 GCF_004010195.1 Chiloscyllium plagiosum
CTCATCGACGCCCACACAATGCCCCGAGCCTGATCCTCACCACCATCCAACAGCACAATCACCCGTACCCTCACTGCCATCCAACATCGCCCCCAGACTGACCCTCACTGCCGTCCACACACCGCCCTCACCCTGACCCTCAGCACCGTCCACACAGCGCCCCTAGCCTGTCCTTGACCGCCATCCAAAACCGCCCCAGCCTGACCCACCACCACCGCCCAACAGGCTGACATCCACCTCCGTCTGTGCACCTCCCCCAAACCGACCCTCACTGCTGTCCAAAAACCGCCCACACCCGTCCAACACCGACGCCAGCTTGACCCGCACCGCCACCCACACACCATCCCCTGACTGGCCCACACCGTAATGCAACACTGGCCCTGGAGTGACCCTCACCGTCGTCCACACACCGGCACCAGCCTCACCCACACCGTCATCCAACACTGCCCACAGACTAACCCTCACCGTCGCTTATGCACCTCCCCCAGCCTGGCCTTCACTGCGTCCACGAACCGTCCAAAGCCTGACCCTCACCACTGTATACACACCTCCTCCAGCCTGACCCTCACCACCGTCCCATCACCACCACCAGACTGACTTTCACCGCCATTCAACACCATCCCCAACCTGACCCTTACCGCCAACCACGCAACGCCCCCAATGTGACACTCACAGCCGCCCGATACTGCCCCAGCTTGAAGCTCACTGCCGCCCACACACCGCCCTCAGCCTGACCCTCACCACCGTCCACATACTGCCCCCAGCCTGACTCTCATCGCCGTTCAACACCACCCTCAATCTGACCGTCACCTCAGTCTTCTCCACCCGCAGTCTAAACCTCACTGCAGTTCACACACTGCCCCCAGCCTGACCGTCACCGCCCCCAGCCTGACCCTCATCTTCGCCCACACAACGTCCCCAGACTGACCCTCACCACCGTTCACACAACGCCCCAGCCTGAACCTCACCACCGTCCACACACCGCCCTCAGCCTGACCTTCATTACCATCCACACACCGACACCAAATTGACCCCCACTGCCGTCCACACACCGCCCTCAAGCTGACCCCCACCATCGTTCACACACCGTCCCCAGCCTGACCGTCCTCTCTGAACACACACCGTCCCCAGCCTGAACGCCGCCGCCGCCCACACACCACCCGCAGCCTGAACCCCCCCCGCCATCCACACACCGCCCTCAGGCTGACACCCACCGCCAACCACACACCGCCCCCAGCCTGAACCCCACTGGCATCCACACACCTCCCTCAGCCTGACCCTCACTGTCATCCACACACCGCCCACAGTC
>NC_057719.1:17529934-17531143 GCF_004010195.1 Chiloscyllium plagiosum
GCACCCCAGACTGACACTCACCACCGCCCACACACAGCCCCAAGCCTGACCCTGACCGCCGTCCAGGCACCGCCCCCAGCCTGAACCTCACCGCCATCCACACACCGCCCGCTGTTTGAACCTCACCGCCGTCCACACACCGGCCCCAGCCTGACCCTCACTGCTGTCCACACCCCGCACCCAGCCAGACCCTCATTACCATCCACACACCACCCCAGTCTGACCCTCACCACCGCTCAAACCCACCCCCATCCTGATCCTCACTGCCGTCTATACAGCACCCCAGACTGACACTCACCACCGCCCACACACAGCCCCAAGCCTGACCCTGACCGCCGTCCAGGCACCGCCCCCAGCCTGAACTTCACTGCCATCCACACACAGCCCCCAGACTGAACATCACTGCCGTCCAACACTGCCCTCAGCCTGACCCTCACCACCATTCACACACCGCCCCCAACCTGACCCACACGGCAGTCCAAAACCATCCACACCATGACCTTCACCACCATCCACACACCGACACCAGCCTTACCCTCATCGCCGTCCACACACCGACTCCAGCCTGACCCTCACCGCCGTCCAACACCAGCCCCCAGCCTTGCCCTCTGCCATCCAACAGCGCCTCCAACCTGACCCTCACTGCCATCCACACACTGTCGCCAGCATGACCCTCACCGGCGTCCAACAGTGCACCCAGTCTGACCCTGACTGCTGTCCACACCCCACATCCAGCCTAACCCGCACCACCGTCCAACACCGCCCTCAGCCTGAATCACACAGCTGTCCACATACTGCCCCCAGCCTGACCTTCATCGACGTCCGCACAAAGCCCCCAGCCTGACCCTCACCACCATCCATCAGCACACCCAGCCGTACCCTCACTGCCATCCAACACCTCCCCCAGCCTGGCCCTCACCAGCGTTCACACAGCTCCCTCAGGCTGACCCTCACCGTCGTCCACACACCGCCCCCAGCCTGACCCCGAACACCGGCAACCCCGCCCTCAGCCTGAATCTCAACACAGTCCAACACCGCCCCCAAACTGATCCTTAGTGCTGTCCACACAGCACCTCCAGTTCTCTGTCGTACCTACCCCTCTCTCTGTCACCCATCCCTCTTTCTCTCTTGACTCCCTCTCTCTTGAATCCCTCTCTCACCCCACTCTCTCTCGCCCCCACTCTCTCTCGCCCCCTCAGCTTCTCTCTC
>NC_057719.1:17532164-17598360 GCF_004010195.1 Chiloscyllium plagiosum
CGACCCCTCTCGTGCCCCCTCTCGTTCTCCCCTCTCTCTCGCCCCGTCTCTCTCTCAAATCCTTTCTCTCTAGCCCCCTCTATCGCCCCCTCTCACGCCCGCTCTCTCTCGCCTCCTCTCTCGCCCCCACTCTCGCCCTCCTCTCTCTCTCCCCCACCCCCCTCTAGCCCCCTCTCTCTCTCTGACAGACTCTGTCTCCGTGGTTCTTCCCTCTCCCTCTGACGAAGAATTTGGGGAGTTTGGGGGAGGGGGATAGTGGGGCTGTGTGTGGGGATGAGAGGATAAAGAGATGTGGGAGGTGGGAGGAGTGGAAAATGGGAAAGAGACGGAATTGCGGGAGGGAGACAGACATGGCAGGAGATAGACTGGGAGGGTCAGGCAGAAATAACAGTGGAGGCAGGAGGAGAAACCGGGGTTGGGGGTTGTCTGAGAGGGGGCGAGAGAGTGAAAGGGAGAGCTGATCAGAAAGAGACAGTGTGCAGAAAGAGAGAGAGGGAGAGAAGTGATGAGAAAGAGTAGGGGAGAAGAAATGGGGAGTCCGGAATGCAGTGGGCGGGGTGTCAGATGGAGTCAAACCCAGCTCCTGAGCTCAGTGCACGGTGCCCTCCCCTTCCTTGAGGACCAGGATTTGGGGCTGAGTCTGTTTCTCTCCAGCTCAGTTTCTCCAACACAAAGACACGCAACAACATCGGTCACTCTGCTGCTCGGCACGCTTTAATTAACATTTTTATTCTTTACAAATGGAAGTGATAGATACAGTCAGTGGGATGGTGCCTTTTCTCACTGGCCCCTGAGTTGTGAGAAACATTGAAATGTTTCCCTGTTACCCCCCTGTGGGATAAGGATGGACAAACCAGCGCTACCCTCAGTCTGTTACCATAGCGATAGGCTGCACCATCGCTGAAACACTGAACTGAAATGAGAAAATCCTGGATGAATTGATTAACGAGGGAATTTGATTGATGGATGGATTTTGGTGAATGGATACTTCAGCGCATACTTCAGCTGCTGCCTGAACTTAGTCTGGGTCACGGCATAAATTGCGGTGTTTGTGCAGCAACTGAGGAGTTGCAGCATGAAGCCCAATTCCTGCACAAAGTAATCGAGATGTAAAAATGTATTACCAATATACCACATCCGACTCCATATAGAATACAGCATTAACGTTGACCATAACAGGATGAAATTGGCCGAGATCACAAACAGTAAAATGATGGATTTTTTTCGGTTTCTCATTTCAGTGTCAGACTGAGCGTCCCCATTGGTGTGAGCGCGGAGTCTCCTGCGGGCTCTGCTGGTCACTAAAATGTGTCTGACGGTGAAAACATTGAGCAGCAGAATCAGGAGAAATGGGACACACGGGGTTAGAATGTTGTGGAGGAACTCGATTGTGACCCAGACACTGGAGGAATAAACAGCGTCTGTTACATCACAAAACCAGGGGGCGTTCCGCAGCCAATACCGAGCCGTGAGCATAAAATACCAGAAAATGTTCTTTAAACAGCTCAGCACAGTCACTGCTCCCAGAACCACAGCCGCCGTTTTCTCACTGCAATATTTACTTTTCAGCTTCTGGCAAGAAATGGCCACGAACCGATCAAAGGTGAAAGTGACGGTGAACCAGACAGAGCAGTCAGTGGCTGCATAAAGCAGGACGGCGTGAATATTACACACGGGGACGGAGTCCGTCAGGAAATAAAACTGTTCCCAATAAACAATGGGAATGTGTCTCAGTATCAGGTCGAGGATAATGACCAGGAGATCCGCCGCTGCCATGGCCCCCAGGTAACGTCTGACACATGGAGACAATCCACAATCTTTATAAAGGAGGACGTAGACGGTCACTACGTTAACTGTGAGGAAGGAAAACAAACCCATTATCCATCAGCCTGGAGGCAAAAGGAACCGTTTGATTGGGGATACAGTGAGATTTTCAAATGTGTCCCTGTATTCAGGCATTTATCAAAATAATCGGAGCTGGAACAACAAATGAGAAGGTCGGATTTACTGACAAAAATGTGACATAAACCACAAGAAACCCTCCCTCCCCAAACACACAGAGACACATCCATAAGGACAGATGGTTTCTAGAACATTCCCACACACTCGATCACTCGAGAGCAGACACAGTTCGCTCCTTCCCAGTTCCTAATACGGAGGGTGAAAACGTTGATGTCCTGAAGGATTCTCTCCCAGTTTCCTGAAGACAAACGGAGTTTGGGAATTTCTGTATTTTGGTCTAAATTGTGATCGATCCTGTTTCGTGAAGAAATGTAAACGCAGGGAAAATGTATTCACACCTTTAACTGCCTGAGGGGCCTTCGGAACAGTGTCTCCTTCTCCCTGGAACGGGATCTCTTCCCTCAGAATCTTATCGTTTGTTCAATTCACTGACGTCCGGGACAGAACGTTCCAGGGAATGTCAGTTATAAAATGCCGGGGACAGAACGTTCCGGGGAGTGGCAGTTATAGAATGTCGGGGACAGAACGTTCCGGGAATGGCAGTTATAGAATGATGGGGTCAGAATGTTCCGGGGAATGGCAGTTATAGATGGTCAGGGATAGAACATTCCGGTGAATGTCGGTTATAGAAAGTTGGGGACAGAACGTTCCCGGGAACTCCTTGACCTGTCCATCATCTTGCCCACCTATCCACCCCACCAACATGATGCACTGTGCACAGGGTACATATTTGTCCAGCATGTGGAGCTGTGCAGAGCACAGCAGAGCACTTATATGTGAAACTGAAACAAATATCCATCCAGCACCGGGAGCTGCACTGACCACTTCATTGCATTATTTATAAATCTCAACCAGATAGTCTAACCAGCACAGTGACCTGTGCAGTGATCACCCGTAAATTAATATGAAACCCAGGAGCAGTTACCCTCCCAGCATGTAAGACTGTATACACCACCCCAGTGCATTGTTCTGTAAACCCGGAGCAGTTACCCTCCCAGCATGTAAGACTGTGTACAAGACCCCAGTGCATTGATCTGTAAACAAGGAGCAGTAACTGTGGCACAGTGGCATTGGGCGGCATGATGGTACAGTGGCTTGCACTGCTGTCTCACAGCGCCAGAGATGCGGGTCCAATTCCCGCCTCAGGCAACTGACTGTGTGGATCTTGCACATTCTCCCTGTCTCTGCGTGGGTTTCCTTCAGGTGCTCCGGTTTCCTCCCACAGTCCAAAAAAATGTGCAGTTTAGGTGAATTAGGTAGTGTTAGGTGAAGGGGTAAATGGAGGGGAATGGGTTTGTTTGTGTTGCGCTTCGGCGAGTTGGTGTGAACTTGTTGGGCCGAAGGATCTGTTTCCACATGTAAGTAATCTAATCTAATCTACTCTCCCAGCATGTAGGACTGTGTACACTACCCCAGTGCATTGCTCAGTAACACTGTGTTAGATCCCTGCCCAGTGTGGGGAAACCTGCAGCCCGTGCTGGAAGTGACAGGATGTACAGCTCCCACCCATTTACAGCTCCATATCCCCATTGTACCAAGACAAGGGGGTGCTGTATGTATGAATATCACTGCCAGAGAGAGATGGCGGGGGAATCAGTTTAAATATCACCACATGGGAGGGGTTTGGGAAACAGACAGTGAGGGGGAGACGAAGAGACAGTGTCATGGAAGGATGTGTTCCCAGGTTTCTGAATGGTGAAATGCAGACAATTCGATAGCATCCCATAACATGAGCCATTCTTCCCAGGAAAGATGGGAAAAAAGGACATTGGTTTCAGGTCAGATCCTGGAGAGTTTTGGATGAGCATTTGTTCTACATCTTTGTAAATGGGAGTGGTTTCAACAGAATCTATAAATCTCTGGGCTGAATCTAACAATAATTTGTCTCAGTGCCATTTTCATTGTGTGACAGAGGGATTGTCTGGACGGGGCTGAGCTAGATTCCCAGTGCTATCTTATCGAACTCATCTCATTAACTAGCCATCCCTCCCATGTCTGATACCAGTCTGATTCTCCCACCCATCATGGCGGGTGGTACTCATCATCGCCCAGATGTCCCTGGATTTTCGGTGATCTCTGGCGCTGGTGCCATCTTTAAAAGGCCAATGGGCAAATGGTTGAACTTTCTCAGTTCAGAGCTGCCCTGCATTGTTTACTCTGAGCATGGCAGCTAAGGGGAAATTACACCACGGTTGGTTGATATGGGCACGGAGGTCCTGGTGGATGGGTGAGTATGGAGAGGCGCCATTCTCTTCCCAGAGGAGACAGCACCAGATCCACTGAGCATGGTCTGAGCTCACCACACAGCTCAGTGCAGTATCTGCGGTCTGAAGAAATGTCCAGCTATACAGCACAAGCATCAATAACCTTGCCGGTCTGTCAGGATAAAGGTCACCATATTCTCTCTGCTCCCTCACACTCACTGTATATCTGTTATAGCACCGACTCCGAACAAGGTTCATGCTCCACCACTCTAATTGCTGCATGCAGCACCTTCTCTCTCTCTCTGTCTGTCTCTTTCTCTCTGTCTCTCTGTCTCTCTCTGTCTCTGTCTCTGTCTCTCCTCCTGCATGCAGCACCTTCTCTCTCTGTCTCTCTCTCTCTCTCTCTCTCTCTCTCTCTCTCTCTCTCTCTCTCTGTCTCTGTCCCCCTGCAATTTACCCTTCCACAACAATAACACTACATGGATACAACACTGCGGATTAACTTCCTCCGGACACCTCACCATGTCCCCCAGTCACACTGCACCAGCACTAACAGCAAGGCCACCCCCTCCCACCCACATTCCCTTCCCTCCCTTTATCCCATTCCAGGAGAAACATCCTGGAATAGGACAGAAAGGGCCAGGGCGGGTGGTGGAATGCTCGATATTCGTTCCCTCACCCCCTCCCCCTGCCATGTGGGGAGGACCCTGGTTGAAACCAGAGTGGACCGAGACGCCTCGTGTGGAGATTCTGAAGCATCTGCGTCCCACCGACCGAGTGAGGAGCAATGTTCAGTGAAGAGCAATTCTCACTTTAAACCCACTGGCAGCTCCATTTCCCACCGGCTCAACGTAGAAGCAATGGCCCTGATGCCATCTCCCTTTTGTGTCGCTCTGGTACAAATGGAATCCCCAAAGTCTCGGTGGACAGGAGGGTGGGCTCATAACACATCGTTACCACCACTACCTTCCAGGAAGGGAGCACAGAGACTCCCCCCATCACCTCCTCCTGGAAACAGCTCAGATACTGAAACTAATCAGTGAGAGTTACTGCTCTCCTCACTTGACCTGACATCTTCAACAATGTGTGCTCGTATACACGCAGCGCTCTCTGTTTCTGCACCCGCTTTATAACAGTGTGTTCTGTATTAAACTGCCGTTCATTGTCCTTCCTACTACAGTAGATCACCTCACACTGCTCTGCATTGATTCCCATCTGCCTTATATCTGAACACGACACCAACCTATCACTGTCCTGTTAGAGTTCCACACTTTCATCCAAAGACTTTACAATTCTTCCAGGTTTGCTGCCATCTACAAACATTGAGATTGTCGTAGTGCCACAGTCCCCAAGAAACAGCTGAAATCCTGCCACACACACGTGTGAGCAAGTGAAATATTGATATGTCCCCGTGGACAGAGTCGAATAATGATTTGCTGTCAATGGAGCAACAAAAATCCTGACACACACGAAATGGAGTGGATGCAATATTGACAAACCACACAGCAAGAAAAATATGATAGGCTCCACCTATCTTCATTGACATCAGGGTATTAATGTTATAAAGTTGAAGGTGTGTACTGTACCTTTAAGAGAGAGGGAAAGCTGTTCTGAACTGAGAGCTTACAAACTCCTGTGAGATGAAAGAATGGCAGACTCGGAGTGTCAAGGACAACTGAAAATGTGTAACATTTGGCTGTGAAATAGATCCCTGAGATGGTTGCTCTTTGGACAACAATTCGAAATTACCAATCAGTTTAATTTATGCCCCAGGGTACTAAAAGCAAACCAAGTTTGAATTTATTGGTTTTCGAAAATTGAACCAATGAGATGATCTGATGTTGTGGATATTAAGAATGCAAGCATTTTGAAAATTGCAGACAGAGCAAATGCAATCAACAGATCCAAGAGATTGGGAAACACTCGCTATCAAAGGTACCTTTTCATATGAAACATATCCGCAGTAAAAAGACAGAAGATGACCCAGAGAGATCTTCTCACAGAAGAAGCGACAAAATCAACAGCTGCTGTGTGGTTTTGAAATTAAGTTAAAGTAATTTTAATAAGCACCTTATTGAAAGTGTATATCGTTGTAGAGTTGGAATTGGGGAATAAGCAGTTAAGAGAAAGGGGGTCTCAGATTTGTGAATAGTTGATGTAAAATGTTCACTTTCAGAGTTAAAAAAATAAACTGATGAGTTTATTTAAAAAGTGGAATTTGGGAGTTCTCTGTCACTCATATTTTAACAGTTTACGAGGCGAATTGAGCATTTCTTTACGTTTAGTTTAAATTACCAGATGAGCTCAATGCTGTGTCCTAACAATTGCTGTGTGTGAACATGTGTGTCTCTGTGTGGGGCAGGTCTGGCAGTCTCTGTCGTGCTTAAAGTAGGCAAGATTACAGTAATAATGATTGAATTCAATGTTCAGATAGAGTGCAAAATCAGATTGGTCGTGGATCGCATCAAAACTTAGTTGTAGAACGTCTATGAGACGTTTTCTTTCAGCACCTTTTGGTGGATCCCATGCAGAAGAGACAGTTTATTATTTACTGTTTTGCAGTGACATAGATTTGATAAGGGTGCGAAAGTTAAAGAAATTCCTAGATCAGTGACCATGACATGCTGGAACGTACAATGCAATCTTTAAGGAGAACATGGATTCTGAGCTAACAGTATAACAGTCGAAAGAAGGCAAGTTCAGCTGCACGATAGTGGAGCTGGCAATAATTGACTGGAAGATGAAACCAGAAGGAATGACTTTGGAACAGCAATGACAGGACCTTCCCGTAGAATTGAGAGAGAAGCAGCAAAACTCCATCCGAGACAAACAAGTAGACTAAAGGGAGGATGATGCAAATATTTGACGAGGGAATTCAGGGACAGCTCACAAGCAACAGACAAAGCAAATTATTTGGCGACTGCTATTGGCAAGACTTGGAATTGGATATGGAAATGTGTTGCTCGAAAAGCGCAGCAGGTCAGGCAGCATCGAGGGAACGGGAGAATCGACGTTTCGGGCATTAGCCCTTCTTCAGGAATGAGGAAAGTGGGGCCCTTCTTCAGGAATGAGGAAAGTGGGGCCCTTCTTCAGGAATGAGGAAAGTGGGGCCCTTCTTCAGGAATGAGGAAAGTGGGGCCCTTCTTCAGGAATGAGGAAAGTGGGGCCCCTATCTTTTATCTTAGCCTGCTGGACCAACTTTCCTCATTCCTGAAGAAGGGCTAATGCCCGAAACGTCGATTCTCCTGTTCCCTAGATGCTGCCTGACCTGCTGCGCTTTTCCAGCAACACATTTCCATCTCTGATCTCCAGCATCTGCAGACCTCACTTTCTCCTCAAACAAAGAGGTATCTACCAGTATTACCTAGTTTGGGAAGATTTTCTGGGTTGTACTGGAATGACGATACTTCCTCAACAGGAGATGTGTTCAATTCAGTTGAAATAGAACATAGAACATAGAAGAATACAGCGCAGTACAGGCCCTTTGGCCCTCGATGTTGCGCCGATCCAAGCCCACCTAACCTATACTAACCCTTCAATGTTTCACTTGAAGCCAATATGGAGGCATCCTAGTCATGATAGCATCCAGAGTCTACGTAGCAGTTTGCAATACTAGAACTACTGACAGATGGCCACAAACAAAAATAACCACAATGATAAATGGCATTTCAGCTCACCCATGATGACAGTTAGGGAAAGTTTTGCTTTTAATGAGGTCCCTAAGGACTCACAACTACAATGCCTTTGTCATCTATCTGAATGCGAGTGTGTCAGTGTATGTGATCAGCACAGATAATAAACGTAATATCTTACCTACAACTTGTAAAATGTAAGATCAGTACACAAATCTTTGAATATTAGCTGAATCTAATTACAGCAATGTAAAGTTGTCCAATGCATATTGTTGATTGACAAATTGGAGACGGTCAATCATGGCATCATCAGATATAATGCAACCAGTTTCAATGTGAAGCTATCATGATGTCATTAGCTGAACAACAGGGAGCAAGGTAAGACATTGTAATCAAATGAGCAACTGCAAGAATTCCAGTGTAGCTGAATGCTCAGATAAACACGTTATAGTGGTGAGTACTAAAGGGCTGCACTTAGGAAACTATCCTCCTACGCTCTCAAATGTATTTGTCCAAATAAATCATTTCCGATGATACCATGAGGTATGGCAATGACTTGCCAAGCTGATTTAATTGAGACCGCCAGGAGCATCATTCAGGGCCAGGTAGAGGGGCTTTGAGTGTTTGATCTGCATTGCTCCCACTAGTACAGCTGCACTGGCACTGAGGGCTAGAGGGTAAGAGAACAAAGGGAATTTTATGTGTTGGAATAGAAATTCCTGCCTTTGAAATGAAGCAGCCGGAATGGGCAATAAAACAGGAAAATGGATTTCCGTCAGCATTTGAAGTTAAGCCTTTAGTGTCAAGAGCGTCTCTTTCTTTCACCTTTTATGGAAAAGGCCTTTTGAGAGGGTTAAGTCCTGTGTTTCACATCAGAAGCTGTAAACATGCCAGGGGAAAGGAAAATGATTTATTAGAATCACTTTTATTTATGGCGTATCTTTTTCATTTTGATGTATTCGTCCGTTTGTGATCAACAACATGACTTCAGCTAAACAAAGGCCGTTAATTCAGTTTTCAGACCAAGGTGCAGTGGTAGATTAAAATAATCAAATTGTTCAAACAAGCAGTGAATTAGCACCCTATTTACTAGTCAGGAGCAGCTTTAATCTATCAACAGGTATAGGCTCAGCATTTTTACTGATCAACAGACAATATCCTGTAATATTAAGGAAATCAATGCAAATGCAACTTTCCAAAAAATCTTGTAGCACTTCCTTCACTGGACTTGTTACAAGAAAATGGATACATGTGCTATGTGATTATTGTACAGTACAGTTTAAAGAATGTTTGTGCACTTATACAACGTCCTTCACAATTTCAGGGCTTCCTGATGCACTTCATTATTAATGTTTGCAGTATGTTCATTATTGCAATGCGGGAAAGGGGACCATCAATTCAAACATAGCAAACTCACGAGAAATAGCAATGAAATAAATGACTGGATCGTCTATGTCTTAGCTGTTAGTCGAGGGATAACTATTGACCAAGACAGGAGAACTCCATTGCTTATCTTCAAAAAGTGTCCTGGGAACATTTACCCCATCTAAGCAGACAGATAGGGAACATCTCCGGGACACCCGCACCAATCAACCACACCGCCCCATGGCCCAACATTTCAACTCCCCCTCCCACTCTGCCAAGGACATGGAGGTCCTGGGCCTCCTTCACCGCCGCTCCCTCACCACCAGACGCCTGGAGGAAGAACGCCTCCTCCCCCACTCATCCATTGTACTCTATGCTACTTTCTCCCCACCCCCACCCTCCTCTAGCTTATCTCTCCAAGCTTCAGGCTCACTGCCTTTATTCCTGATGAAGGGCTTTTGCCCGAAACGTCGATTTCGCTGCTCCTTAGATGCTGCCTGAACTGCTGTGCTCTTCCAGCACCACTAATCCAGATGCAGCCTTAGCTTAACATCTCAACCAAAATTCATAGAATATTTGTACTGGCAGAGCTATGAAGAACATCCAGTCTTATTTGAGAGGTCTGTTGACCGTCAGATCTATGTTTTGAACTCTTTAAATTGCAATACAAAATAGGCATTAGATAATTCCTGTTTGAACTGGACTCCAAGTGTCTTGTATTAATTGCTTCTCTCCTACAGTGTACATTTGGAGATTTAGACATTGATAACCCTATATTGCATTAGTTAGATGTGTAAACGTGAAGGTCAAACAAAATATTACAACTGAACTGAATATTTATCAATAGATCCACACAAAAAAAAATTAGGTCTGTCTAGATCTCAGTCTTCCTTTATTCTCTATCTCCCTTCTCAATTCTCCTTCGCGTGCACAATACTGATTGACAGATGAATGTCAGAATTGGCCTAAATGAGATATCAGATCTGACATTTCCCTTTAACTCATTCATTATTAACATGTCATTTGGCATCATTTTGGAAGCAGACCCTTCATTCCAGTGATATGCCAGATGGTATTATTAGAGCAGTTGTGTAGCACGTAACATCAGGATGACAGGGAATAAAGTAATACATTTGAAGAGGATTTCTCAGTAAATGTTGATATCTTGAAAACTTTCTACAGTAAAAGAAATGGTTAAAAAAAAATATTCTTCCAAGAAAACCACTATTGCATAAGTTTGAGACAAGATAAAGGAACCTCTATTGTAACAATTAGTTTTAGACAAAGGGTATATCATTAATGAATGAGAATTTCTCCTGCCTAAACTCCCTGCCCATCAAACACTCTCCACACCAAAATAACTGTCCTGTCCTCATTTCCAAATGTTCCATTAAACTCTGCCAACTATACAGGTCAGTGTTCAAGGTTTATTTAAATCACATACTCCATTGTTGCAAGGACCATGAAGGTGTTGACAATTCCTTGTAGTTTTATTAGGCCTGTTTTTTTACTGAGCCTACACAGCGATCTTCAATTCCCACCTCTCACATCCACTTAAAACGTTGGCAACCATTGATGGAAAACTAGGAGAGTCCACTGGATGTGTCTTTGACACAAGCCGACCCATCCTCTTGCCTGATTTCATTTTCAAACCAACCTCTAAATGAGAGCCTAACAATTTGCAGATGAGGAGAAATTTGGAAGCATTGTAGACTGAGGGGAACACTAATACTGCAGAAAGGCTCAGGCAAGTTGGTGGAGTGGGGGGGATGGGAACAGATGAAGTTCAATATGGATTTTGTAGGATGAACGTGGAGAGATAATATAAATTGGGGTGGCACGGTGACTCAGTGGTTAGCACTGCTGCCTCACAGCGTAGGGACCCGGGTTCGATTCCCACCTCTGTGACTGTGTAGAGTTTACATGTTCTCCCCGTGTCTGCATGGGTTTCCTCAGAGTGCTCCGGTTTCCTCCCCCATTCCAAAAGATGTGCAGGTTAGGTGAATTGGCAATGTTAGGTGGATGAGTCAGGGATAAATGTAGGTAAATGAGTCTGGGTGGGTTACTCTTTGGAGGGTCGATGTTGGGCTGAAGGGCCTGTTGCCACACTATAGAGAATCTAATCTAATCAAACTTTCCTGCCCAGCACTTCTTGTTGGTGGTATTCCCATGTATCTGCTCTTATCTTTCTAGGTGGAAGTAGTTGTTAATTTGGAAGGTTCTGTGACTCTATGCCTCTGTGACTGTGTGTGGAGCTTACATGTTCTCCCTGTGTCTGCGTGGGATGAGGGTAGGGCAGTTGACATGGTATACATGGACTTCAGTAAAGCCTTTGATAAGGTTCCACATGGTAGGCTGATGGAGAAAATGCAGAGGCAGGGAATTGAGGGTGATTTAGCAGTTTGGATTAGAAACTGGCTTTCTGGAAGGCAACGAGTGGGGTTGATGGAAAATATTCAGTCTGGAGTCCGGTTACTAGTGGTGTGCCACAAGGATCTGTTTTGGGACCACTGCTGTTGTCATTTTTATAAATGACTTAGACGCAGGCATAGGTGGATGGATTAGTTCATTTGCAGGCGACACTAAAGTCAGTGGAGTAGTAGACAGTTTGGAAGAATGTTACAGGTTGCAGGGGGATTTGGATAAACTGCAGAATTGGGCTGAGAGGTGGCAAATAGAGTTCAATGCAGCTAAATGTGAGGTGATGCACTTTGGGAAGAATAACAGGAAGGCAGAGTACTGGGTCAATGGAAAGATTCCATTGTAGTGTGGATGTGCAGAGGGATCTTGAGTCCATGTACATAGATCCCTGAAAGTTGCCACCCAGGTGGATAGTGCTGTGAAGAAGGCATACAGTGTGTTAGGTTTCATTGGTAGAGAGATTGAATTCCGGAACCGCAATATCATGCTGCAACTATACAAAACGCTGGTGCGGCCACACTTGGAATATTGTGTACAGTTCTGGTCGCCCCATTACAGAAAGGATGTGGAAGCATTGGAAAAGGTGCAGAGGAGATTTACCAGATGTTGCCTGGTCTGGAGGGAAGGTCTTATAAGTAATGGCTGAGAGATTTGGGTCTGTTCTCATTGGAAAAAAGAAGGCTAAGGGGGGATTTGATAGAGACATACAAGATGATCAGAGGATTAGATAGGGTAGACAGTGAAATACATTTTCCTAGGATGATGACGTCAACTTGTACGAGAGGGCATAACTACAAATTGAGGGGTGATAGATTTAAGACAGATGTCAGAGGAAAGTTCTTTATGCAGAAAGTGGTAAGGGCATGGAATGCCCTACCTGCTAATGTAGTCAACTCAGCCACATTAGGGAGATTTAAACAATCATAGGATAAGCATATGGATGATTTTGGAAAAGTGTAAGGGGGATGAGCTGAGAATAGTTCACAGGTCGGCGCAACATCGAAGGCAGAAGGGCCTGTTCTGCACTATATTGTTCTATGTTCTAAGGTTCTGTCCAATTTCTGCATTGCATCTTGTAGATGGAACACACTGTTACTACTGAGCATCGGTGGTGGAGGGAATGAATGTTTGCAGATGTGGTGCCAGTCAAGCAGACTGCTTTGTCCTGTATGTCTTCAAGCTTTGAGAGTATTGTTGGAGCTTCAGTCAAGTGGGGACTTTTCTATTACCTTGACCTGTGCCTTGTAGCTATGGATGGATTTTGGGAAGTGAGCTACTCACTGCAGTATTCCTGACATCTGATCTGCTCTTGTAGCCATTGTACTATGGGTTTCCTCTTGGATTGATGTTTTACCACAAATGCTCCTCTGGGAGCGATATGTTTGCCTCAGAATTGTTCACTCACAGGATGAGGTATTGAACCAACATGAGGGCTTTCGAGGAAAATGATGATTATGTGATTTTAGCTCATTATTGGAGCTTAAGATTGGTGATTGTTTTCCATTGTTTCTCTGATCAGAAAGGAAATCATTTCCTGCTGACAGTTACATATGAAAGTATGATCACTCATCACCTCAGTTCTGAAAAGGTAAACCCTAATTTTAGGACAGCATCCCATAGTTTTGTATTCAGCCACAAGAGGAAACATCCTTTCCACATCCACTTTGTCAACAACATTCATGGTCTTTGCACTTCATTGTAGTCAACCTTCAGTCTTCTAAACTCTTGGGGAAACAAGCCCAGACTGTCAAACTTTCCTCATGAGGCAATCCACTTCCTCTAGGTATCAATCGAGCAGACCTGCACTACTCTCCAATGCATTTACATTTTTCCATAAATGAGGAGACCAAAACTGCACTCTGTTTTCAAGACGTTGTCTAACAAACGTCCTGCATAACTGAAGCATGACAACTGTACTTTTAGGTTAAATTGCATCCCATTAGCCATTTTGATCACATACTGTAACTGCATACCACCATTTTTGTGACTCGCACACTCAAACACCTAAATCTCTCTGCATACCAGAATTCCTGTCATTCTCCATTTAGGTAGTAATCTGTGTTTTTGTTATTCCTGCCAAAGTGATCAGTTTTGCATTTTCCCACTTTATAGTCTATCTGCCTGATTTTTGCCCATTCACATAATCGATCTGAATCCCCCTGCAATTTCCATATATCTTCCTCACAGCATACTTCTCCACTTTGCGTTATCTGTAGATATTTGCCATGACGGGAGGTGCTGGTGTTGGAAAATGTCAGAAGTCACACAACATCAGGTTATAGTCCAACAGGTTTATTTGAAATCACAAGGTTTCAAAGTGCTGCTCTGAAATTCCATCCTGTTTTCAACCACAAATCAACCTGTTGGACTGTAACCTGGTGTCGTGTGACTTCTGACTTTGTAGATAGTTGCTACAGATATTTTAACTCATTTTGCAGGTGGCAGTGAGGCAATGGAGGACTCTCTTTCAGTTATATCTTTTTATTCTTAAACTATTCAAAATGGCACTGGATTGTGGCAACAGTTGAACCTTTTTACTGTAGTATTCACTGTAAAATGCAAGGGACAATCATTCATTTATCCAAGTTTTAAAAATACACATGAAACATCAGCAGCAAATGGTATAAAATAAAGCCATCCATTTGATATTGTTTTATAAACAAATCTAAAGGTTTTTTGCCGAACCTAAGCTCAGTAAGAAAACAAGATTTGCTGGGGTTGGCTTCATGCATTAGGCTTCAGCACTGAGGAACTGAAGTAAATTCTGAAACCATTTGTAACCTTAATGCCTCAAATCGCAGCTACCAACAGTAAGGTAGGGGTGTGGGATAGTTTTAAAATAATCCCTTTCCAAAAAAAAAATTCTGCAATTTACATAAAACTGAAAAAAAATTTTTTTTGGTACTTTTGACACCCAAGTTATAATGCTGAAACGGTTTAATCTGTGTATCAAAATGACCATTTGAAACACTGACAGGGAGTCAGAGATGACTGTTGAAGGTTACTACTTAATCTTGATGCACATTTCATTTGCTCACTTTATTAAACATGTCACTTGGCTGTGTTTTTACTGGTAGAGAACCTTAAACTACATACATCAAAACAACTTATTATTGAGACTGAGGACACTCCTCCTAATTCCAGATGCTTGCACTAATTAATTGAAATAATAATAATTTCAGCAACAGTTCTAAACTTTGTTTTCCACTCCACCCAAAAGAAACCATCACTGCTTTGGAAAGATCATTAGTGGGTTTTTTTTATCCCCATGGAGTTGAAGGTGGGGCTTCTGTTACTCCTGGGGAGACTGTGGTAAACAAGAAATGTCTATAAACAAGACCCTTTCTGAAATATGGTTTATTTTCGCTTAAAAGAAGCTACCTCCAGGATTTGCTTGAGGCAGTTCTCCTTTCTTGCCTCTCCTGGGGTTGTCAATTTATTAGGGCAGGGCACCTTTGACAACCAACACATAATCTAATCTGAGACCTGATAATGAGCAATGAGCACTGCCGGCCGTGGTAGTAGAATCAGATACATTAGGGACATTTAAGCGACTCTTGGATAGGCACATGGAAGGTAGTACAATGAAAGGTACGTAGGTTAGTCTGATCTTAGAGTAGGATAAAAGATCGGCATGACATCAAGGACTGAAGGGCCTGTACTATGCTGAACTGTTCTATGATATTGTAGGCTGCATCACAAATCTGATCCTGCCCTCACTTGATAGACATACATATACTTGATCAATCAAGAGACTGTAAACGTGAATGATTTTCTATCCTTTAACCCAGTAGCATTATATCTAATTTTAATATCCTGACTGCTCCCCCCGTTTAGTCAATCTCGTTCAGCAAACCTCAAAGGTGACACCCTCCTCGTTTGGACATAATTATTCCCCGCAAAAAGTTGCGGAAGCTCAAACAGGCTCCAATGCAAAAACAGCAACAACGTGATTTCAAATATGCCCAGACGCTCCACAAATTGAGAAGGAAAAGAAAACACCAAGCTGAAGACTAAATGTTGAAGCGGGAAGCCACGGTGCGGGGGTGGGGTGTCAAATCTGAGCCAAAGAGTAGTCATTTTACAAAAATCTTAAAAAAGGGGAGGGGAAAGATGGGAATTCCAAAACAATTCTAGATATTCCCTATGCTTCATAACCTACCCCATTGCATTAAGTAGTTTGATTCTGATGAAATCAGTAACTAACCATCACTTTGTCTCCAACCTCTTTTTCTTATCCAATGTACTTTGACATGCTGTACCTCTGAGGTATAAAGTATTTTTCTGTTAATCTCGGTTTGCAAGCCTCCAACCCCAAACCTCTATATCTCCACAGGACTGACATGCCCTAATCAAAGTCATGAAGGCTTTCTCTGTAAATTGGGTGAATTAACTCTCTTCATTTTCCTTACTTCAGCTGCAACTTCTGTTGATTTCTGTCATGCTCCAGTGGCTCTTTGCAGTTGTCTAACTAATTGGGACGCCTTCATCTGGTTCTGTTCTGATATATCCAAGGGTGACCAGAGCATCTTTACCACAGTCTTAACTTCCGATTACCGACAGAACCCTGCCCATTTATCTTTCTCCCTTTTCATCCTTTATCTTCGTGCTAGCTACCAGCCAGCTTACCTGTAGACACACTGCTGCTGAAAAGCCATTGAAATGAGCACTCAACTATCAATCACAAGACACATGGTCTATGGCAGTCAAATTTAACTTTAGTGAGAGCGTTACAGAAGTAGAGTGACCCCAAAACTTGGCTTTATACTGATGTCACCAGCAGTAATATGGGATTCTCAGTTGAAGCACCATCAACTTGAAAGACCCTCTTTCCAAATATGTTGCCAAGCCTGTTGAGCTGATGCAGTATTTTTGGTTATTGTCTTAGAATTCTGGTGCCAGGTTACCTCTGAAATTTTTAATTGTTGAAGAGATTGATACCGAATACAGGGGAAAAGGTCTGCATTTAATTATCAGTTATCGTGGTCCATTTCAGTTTTGCTTAGAGCATTGGGCATCATATTCGGCTGAAATTTCTCACTGGTGATGCCGGGTGCGTGCACTGAGCTAAAATACTGAGGTTCTCTTTTTCCAAGCTTCCATCAATAAGAAAAGGCTATTATTTTCCCAGGTAAAGGTCAGTAGGTGGGCCTTTATCCAATACACAAAGAGAGGAATTTGAAAACAAAGCCTTTCCAACTGCAAACCATGGCATCAGATAGAATGTCAACTTCATTGACCTCAACAGCAAGTAAAACGAGACAGGGTGTAAACCCAATTCTGTGCCCAAAGCAGTCACTGGGTTGTTTAGGTTAGAATTGCCCCTAAAATCTTGAAAAATCGTAGGAAGGGGAACATAACATTTCCATTAGGGATAATAAAAGCAAATCTAAACACATTCTCCTTAAAATTATGAGCTTTTTGTTCTGAAAATATGTAAATGACTTCTTAAGCAAAATAACCCAGGAAAGCAGATCTCATTGTACATTACCATTCCTTAAAAGAAGTGAATACATGAGATACAGACACAACTGCTGCACTGAATCAAATTGCCTTTCTAATCACATAAAAACCATTAAGAAAGTAGCAAAGCAAAACACATATACTCCATTTGAGCAAAAAAAATTGTTCATTTCAAATGTTTTACAACATCTATAATGTCTGTACAACAATTGCATGACAATGTCATTTGTTGTTAAATAAGAAAAATTCCAAAATTAAAGGCCTTCCAGCAATGTATTTGTAAATATAATCTCATTTAATCCAATGAACTCAGCGAGATCTGAATATAGCACTACTCCCACTCGCAATGTATCACTTAAAAGTTTTCTTTTGAACATTCTTTTGATTACAGACTCTTTTGCTTTTGCTGTGAATTTTATTGATGTGATTTATCACAGTGAAATAACATGCAGTTTTCATGCAAAATAAAAGGAAATAATACTATCAAACCTGCTGTAGTGCTTTCATCCTTTAAAATTGACAAGCAAAACTCATTTTTCAAGATATGCTTTTGCAATTGAAAAGAAAAAAAACTCCCAATCTTTACCTAAATTTGTCTTTTAACAGTTATGAGTTTCTCAGTACTGGACTTGAAGGGAGGAGACAGGAAAATTAGATTCACTCTGCCGACTTTTCATGCTTGTTAAAATGGCTTTGTTTTTGGATATTTCTAGCTTTGAAGTGAAAAAGTACTGTGTGAAAGGGGCAATGAAATCTGAACAATTCAATTAGTGACACCCAGTCAAGTCTTTTTTTCACTTTTCCACCTTTCTTGGATATTGCCCTGCTCTTCTTCATCTATTCCTATTTCTCAGAACGAATCATGATTGACAAGCTAATTAAGAAATTAACAAATGTCTGCTTATCCATTTCTGAGTTAGCCAAGAGTCATGTTGGAAAGCATCAGAATCTCATCTTCGTCCTGAGTTTACTTCCTTCAATGTAGAAGGGATATCTTCTGTCTTTAGAAGAGTGAATGTGAAAATCCGTCACAGGTTTCTGACCGCAGTTGGCAGAAAGGATATCGAATTTAAAAAACTGAAAGGGCTGGAGAAACTCAGCAGGTCTAGCAGCATCTGTGGAGAAAGAAACAGAGTTCATGCTTTGACTCCAATAAGAATCTTCTTCAGACCCAATCTTATTTCATTTGCAATATCTATAATTTTGTTTATATTGTGAAGAATAGCTATCCTGGTTTCTCTCTGCAGGTTGATTGGTGCAATTGCTGAATCACCTCCTTAGCTGCACATTTGCAAATGTCTGTCCTAGTCCCTTTTGCAGATGGGTCCATGAGAAGATCTATCTCTTTGCAGATGAATATGTGAGAAATATTGACCAAAAAAATTCAGATTTGTTCGACAAAATGCAGACTGCATTTCTTCAAAACAGAAACCTGGTGTTTGCCAAGTAAATTATTGAACTGCACTTTTTATCAGTGGACAGTGTTTCAAAGGACCTGAGTTTTGTGCAACTACGGTCTTCCTATGTGTGAGTGCAATGAGAAAAACAAAATGCAATTATCAAACTTATTTTAATAAGACTTTCCATAATTAGCAAAAGTTAGTCAATTTTCATTGCATTAACTTATGTTTCTGAGACTATTATTCTTTAATTTTCATTAATTTCCATTATCTCTTAAACTTACCTTGGAATAATAAAATTAAAATTTTAAATTTATTCGAGATAAACAAGAAAGAGAACAGTTAGACAGCTAGCCTTGAGGCCATAGTTGGCATTGGTCTCTTATTCCTTCCTTGGTCAACCAAGAGGCCAATCTGCTTTGCCTAGGTTGGGATTCAATATCAATAACTTGCAGTTCATTAGGACTCAAATGTGAACAAAGACACCTCTGATCTCTTTATGGGATAGTGGAAAACAATGAACAGTGAGCAGGGGACAAAGGAGAAAATAATTGAGTGGGTTCGAAAGAAAATGAGGCATTTGGAAGTGGAGAGGGAGGGAGGGAAAATGAAGAATGAGCAATTTAGGGAGAGCTGCTAAGAGCAGGGAACATTGGAGCAGATTGAGGGAGCAATGAGGAGTAATTGCCTGTCAAAATGTATAATTTTCTTCACTTCCAGTTAAGGAAGTAAGTCTTTTTTGTTGCGAATTAATCATGGGAAGTTATGGATATATACTTATAGTTATAGATTTCTGCTGCGCTGCTTGGCTGATGCCTCACCTAGGCAAAGGTGCATTGAAGAACAATCAGATGAGGAAGATGTCCCCTTTAATTTTACATCAGTTAATCTACCTCACTATCAGTAAAACTACTAGACAAAATTTCCACTTCATATATGTCTTTAAGTTATTTTCGTGTAGGTATTAACATATTTATTTGAATAGGACAGTGCTGCAGCCTCACAGCACCAGGGACCTTGGTTTGACTCCACACTGTCTTTGTGGAGTTTGCACATTCTCCCGTGTCTGCAAAGGTTTGCTTTGGTTTCCTCTCAGTACAAAGATGTGCAGGTTAGGTGGATTAGCCATGCTGAATGGCCCCATAGTATCCAGGGATGTGGAGGCTAGGTGGATTAGCCATGGAAAAGGTAGGGTCATAGGGATAGGTAGGGGAGTGGATCTGAGTGGGGATGCTCTTCGGTGTAGATTTCATGGGCTGGATATCCTGCTTCAACACTGGGATTGCATTCAAGGTTAATATATCTGTTGAAATAATGGATAGGAGAATATATTGCAAATATGTTAATCAAACGTTGGTTAATACTTCTAAGTTTAGAACTCTACAACACAAAAAAGCACAAAAGGTTGCAATGTAGTATTTGATGCCTTTCATGAGAAAAAAAATCATAATGAAAATACTTTATGTTAGATTTTTAAATTCTTCTACAGAGCTCAGTGTAGTGCTAAGGGAATTGCATTGATAAAGTTATTTTATTCTGAAAAATGTTTAATTTTAATTGACATCACATTTCCATAAAAATTTCTTTGGTCAAATTATTAATACAGGTAGAGTTTGTAAATTTATATCAAAATAATCATTTTTTTTCTTAATATGATGTATTATGGATGAAGTATCAGCCAGTTAGGCCTTTACCACTTTTTCTTTTATGATCAAAGCATTCACCGACAAGTATAGAATGAGTTAGATGAAAAGTAAAACTCTTCTCCTTAACTCTGGAGGAAATCCTGCCTACAATGTCTTGGAGATGAATTTGTCTCTGTCAGGTAGTTGCCTGTCCAGTGAAATGAGTTTGGATAGAGTTGGTATGGTTCCCTACAGTTTGAAATTGGCCCTTTGTCACTAACTAGCATAACATTAGTAGCCTTACTGATTAAGGGGGAGAGAGATTCAGAAAACAGGATGACTAACATCATAACTATACTGAAACAACTAACTCTGAGCAAGGGGCAAATGTGTATTGTTGGGACAGAATGGAGGGGAACTTACTTTACAAGTTTTGGCTGCAGAGATGGTGATGCGGGGTGACTGGAGAGCAAGGTCTGAGTGGAGCCATGAGGTGTGTTAGCCTGAGCTGTGCTGGGTCGGATAATGCTGGGTGATTCAGTTGCATCTGAAACTGAAGTATAAGCAGTTGTGAGTGGAAGTGACCAAGGACATCAGCAGCAGGAGCATGGCTCCTCCAATGCTAGCGAACGTGCTCCAAGTCAATTCCTGACCTCAGGAGAGCATGACAGGTGTCCTATTATTCTGTTTTGAACTGGTGGATCCACTGCGTATGCTGATTGGAGGGGCCACAAACCTCCTTTCCTCTGTACAAGCCTCATTGGGTGGAGAACTGTCCCTCTCTGCACTTGGCAAAGCTAACCTCTCTGCAGTCCCTCAGATCTTTCAACAGGACCTCCAGAGAAGGGCGAGACCCCCTGGGAAACAGACTTCCCAGTTCTCCTTTCCATCCCTATTGGTGTCCCTGCCTCAAAACTCCAAAGGAATATTTCTGACATATTCCTTTAGTTGAATGAATGCCTCATCCCACCTGACCTCCTTATCTCATCAAGGAGCCCAAAGCCAGAAAGACAATTAAGCTGCAGACGGTCAGGTTCCACTCCCAAAAATAGTCTCCTCATTCCATCAGACACTAAGGTGAGAAGATTGCATCCTGAATGTGCTTTAGAAAATATTGAGCAACTTTCATTGGGTTCATCAGTGATTCTATAACAATCTAATTTGCAGCTGTAGCAACCAACAGTTATGCTGTGGAACGGAGAATTCACTGCTGACGTTTCCACCAGAAATGTCATTGTCATCAATCTGTCAGCAATTTGGTCAAAATCCCAGCTGCCCATATGGCCTTGCTTCAATCCTTCCACAGTAATAATTACAGCAGGAAATCTGGATCCATCGTGTTATCAGGGTACATTTGTACATCTGCTTTAACAAAAAGTTAAATGATGAAGTATGATACTTTACAACACCATTGTAGGGAAGGCAACACTTGCAGGTTTCATTAAAGGGATTGATGGTAGTCCAGCAATGATGGGCAAAGTACTTAGCTGGTGATCATTTAATGAGGTTGAAACCCAGTGAGATAAATCAATAAACGATATAAATGGAACACGAAATGACACGACCAGCTATCCTTAGTAGCCACACACGCAGACAACAGGCAACATGAATTCGACTGGGACAACACTACTATCATAGGGCAAGCCAGACAGAGAACAGCCAGGGAATTCCTAGAGGCATGGCATTCATCCACAAACTCCATCAACAAACACATCGACCTGAACCCAATATACCAACCACTACAGCGGACTGACAACCGGAAGCGGCAGGGACAGACCACTATAAACACCGGAGGAAACATCAAAGAAGCGCTTCGCAGGAGGCTCCCAAGCACTGATGATGTCGCCTAGCCAGGGGACGAAACGTTTGCAACAAAAACTTCCAGCTCGGCGAACAGAACCACAGCAAGGTGGTGTGTCCTGCAGTCAGGGGAGACTAAAGATTTGGTCTGGGATATCCCTTTCCTCCCCAGCCCACCTCTCCCAGCTGTCCTAGGAACAATCAGCATGCATTTACTGCAGCGGTCATGAGATGGGAGAGGACCAAAACTTGAATACTATTTTTAAAAACTGAAGGAACTGCGGACACAGGAAATCAGAAACGAAAACAGAAATAGCTGGAAAAACTCAGCAGCTCTTGTAGCATCTGTGGAGAAAAATCAGAGCTAATGTTTTGGGTCCAGTGAGCCTTCTTTAGAACTTCAGTTCTGAATCCACATTTCTGTCCACAGTTTATGCCAGACCTGCTGAGGTTTTCCAGCACTTTGTTTTTGCTCATTGCACCCAAGGCTGGAGAGTGAGCCATATAAATAGTTAAATCTGCAACCTGCAGGAAAGCCATTCATTTATCAGTAATTCTGAGGATCTGGTCATGGGGAATGGGGATGTTAATTACATGAGTCCTTCATTGGTGCTGGGTGTGGCACTTCATTGTGAAGCCCTGCGACATCAAGATCGAAAATATGCCACCTCCTTAAAATAGTGTGAGCAGAACAGTTTGTTCTAAAACAGACTTTAAAGATAGGAGAATGTACGCATCTGAAGGCATTTTAGGAAAATTTCAAAAAGCCTCATCCAAGATCAGTCACCTCTTTCAATGATTGAGTGACTTGGGCGGAGGCCATGGTTCAGTAAATCATACATAGCCTGTGGAGAGAACCGGTTTAATGGGCCATATGGCCTTTTCCCATTTATGGTCGTTTCTTTCTTATGTTCATTCTGATCTGCATTAATATATTTGCATTAAATTAGCAATTACTGGCTATGCGTTAGTGAGTGTGTTGCCTTGAGAAACTGAGCATTTACTGGATAAATAATGAAAAAAAAATGGAATATTCAATTCCATCAATTGTCTGATGGATCTTTTTTGTTTGCTTAGGTAGTTGCTGTGTAAGCTCACCTTTGAATCACAGCTCATCGTTCTTGAATGGGTTTCACGTTTCATTCTCATTTTTAAAACATTTACATCAGCACACTTTGCAGTTCACATGGTCTTCTTCACATTTCCAGTCGTTACGAAAGAAAGAAAATGCAATTATGTAGCACCTTTCACAACCACAGGACTTCCCAAAGTGCTTCGCATACAATGGAGCTCTTTATTTGTGAAGTGCAGTCACTGCCAAATGTACGCAAATGCAGCTGCCAATTGTTTCAAAAAGCCATCACTCCATCTTTACAGCTTCATCTATTCCGGGGAGTTGACGTTCAGCTGAAGCATCCACTCACTGACACAAACAAATTTCAAACAGCAAATTTCCACAAATAATTGAGTATCAATTCAATGCTGTTGGCAAAGACTCTTGTATAATGTCCTGAGTTCAAGCCCCACTGCAGGACAAGCTGAGGGCAGTAATGAGGAAGTGCTCAATTGCTAATGCTGCCTTCGTACCCACAAAGGGTTAACGCAGTCTTTTCCTGATAATGGGATTTTTCACATCTTCACTGTGTTAAGGAGGTCGATGATTGCCCATGGTGTCCTCATCAAAAGTCTTACCTCAGAGGGCCATGAATTTTTTTCCCAGAGAGTAGTCAAGACGGTGTTGGTGATATCTTTAAGGCACAGGTGATAGCCTCTTCACTAATAAGGCACTGGATGGTTCTCAGGGATAGGCAGGAATGTGGAGTTGAGTTGGCAACCAGAGCAGCCACAACCTTGATAAATGGTGCAGCAGGTTAGACGGGTTGAAAGAAAATGACTCCTGCTCTTAATTCATCTATTTGTATGTCTCTCCATATGCTAATGGCCCAAAACCAACAGTAAATTACATTTACATGGCACTTTAACTGGACTAAAATGTCCCAAAGACACCTCAGAGGAACACAATCAGACAATAAAGTTAAAAATTGGAAGCACACTTGCGGCGTTCGGAAAGCTACCAATTAAACCTGTTGGACTACAACCTGGTGTTGTGAGATTTTTACCTTTGTACACACCAGTCCAACACTGGCATCTCCAAATCATGACAATCAGATAAGAATGGATAGTGAGAAAAAGAATGGAACATCAAAAAAAGGTGACTAGCTCACCGCTGCTAATGGAATTTTACTGTGTGAGTAAGTGACATAGCATTCACCTCCCCACAAACAGCACTGCATTCAAACATCATTTTCTGTACATTAAGCATCTTGAGACATTCTGAGAGATGAAGTGAGAGGATTTAGCATCATAGAGGCATAGAGATGTACAACACAGAAACAAACCCTTCAGTCCAACTCGTCCATGCTGACCAGATATCCTAAATTAATCTAGTCCCATTTACCAGCATTTGGCCCATATCCCTCTAAGCCCTTCCTACTTGTATACCCATCCAGACACCTTTTAAGTGTTGTAATTGTACCAGCCTTCACCACTTCCTCTGACTTAGAAATAAAAATCTTTTGTTTCAACAAATATTAAATCAAAGCCATGATGCCTTTTGTCGACCGAGATGGGGGAAGGGGGCTAATGGAAGAGAGTTTATGTTTGTTTCTTAATTATGTTTTTCCTTGCTTTCTTCCAAGTAGGGCAAAGGGTTAATAAATAAGCAACAGTTCCTACTGCGAAGACCCATCTCACTGCACAACCGTTTTGACGTGTGACCTTAAAAAAAAGCACATGACTCATCCCTCACAACCTATCGCAGGTGCTATGCGATACTTCAGTTGCGATCCAGCCAAGAGTACGGTTTAAAATATATGAATATCATTTGACTTGAAATGCAGTGACTTCCCTCACCACCCCACAGATTTTCAAACGTTACACCGTGTCAATAATCTCTAAATCGAAGCAAGATCCTCCAATTCCCCCGATTGCGCTAATCTTCCTAATGACAAATTAGCATTCTTCACATTCTGTTTTTATATTTCAAAATTAACACCCCCAGTTCCAAGGGAGTAGGAATCAGCCGCGCTCCCTAATGCCTCCACGGACTGCTTGGTGCATAACAGATTTTCAACATCCCTTTTAAAACATTTCAGCTCACGAGGCACAAGAAATAATTTATAATCTGGCTATGAAATGCAGCAATTTTCTCATAATATGCAGGGGTTGGGGGGTAGCGAGGATAGGGGCTAGGGAGTGTCAGTGGGGGTGGGGATGCAGGGGGGAAGTGAGGGGTTGCCGTCGGAAAGAGAGGCTACCCACAGCAAGTTCTGGTAGCAGGGAAGGCTCCATCAAGCAGCAGATTTGTAGCTTTTCAGAAAAGATTAGATCAAATTTGCACAGCTTTTGAAATGAATTGCTACAAATATCCAAAATGATTTTTGTCTATCCACTGCTAATTGCTATTCCTAAAATTCAGCCTTCGCATTTAAGCTGGGGATCACTCTAAGATGATTATTTGAATCAAAGAAAATTAAAAAGTAAAGTCGCCAATTTTGACAAAACTAGCAAACTTTCCCATCAAAGAGAATCCGAGGACGGCAGTGAAATTTCCATTTATTTTGCACAAGCTCCAAGATGAAATTCTCATGAGATATTGGACATCGCCCTCTGAGATTCTATTAAATCTAGGGAAATGGAGCACAAAATCTTCTTGGAGTTTGCAATTTGTCCCATGGGATCCTTTGGGAATATTCCCCACCAAAACCGCTAAGTATCAAACAGGATTGCTGAATTACATCTCCTCTGGGATGGAATTTGCAGAAGGGGAGAAAGCATTTCTTTTGGTGTTGTGTAGCTGATTATTCCCTCTTGGAAACCATTGCACCACATCACTTCAGGCCTTGAGATGGGTTAGAAAAACTGCTTCCAAGCTCTTTAGTGTAGAAATATTTCAAGATCAGGTGCTTTTAACTCGTTAACTTCTGAAGATCAAAAGTCGCTATCAGGATCAATGTTTAAAATACTTGCACATACAGTGCAGGGATGGATTATCTTTTGATAATTTCAAATTTATTGTCAAATTTATTGCCATGAATAGCAAAAGTATTGACTTTGTGAGACTCCTTCATAGAATCACAGGACCATTCATGACCTGAATAAAGGGAGATGTTAGCATTTGAGACCAGTGGCAAGCAACAAGGCAACTCTCCAAAATCCCGGCTCTTTGAGCTCATCTAGGCTACTGGAAGAAATACCACCTCTATAAAAAGCTATCCCCCCTGTCAGAGACTAGGGACATTAAAGTTCCCCAGCACACTTCAAGTGTTAACAATCCTGGTAGCAAAGCATCTACCTGACCTTGGGGAAAGCATCAGTGTGCCTTGAAAGAAGGTGCAAAAGGCTTAGAAAATTAATTGCAAAACAAACAGAAAAATAAAGCTTTGATTACTTTCGTTCTCCTAATACCATTCCGAAAGGGTTAAGTTTGAAATTGCCATTTAGCAAAACCTGACTAAAATCCATTTAAGTCAAGACAGAGTCATTTCTAATTGGTAATTAGAATACCAATGCGCACTGGAATTAAGTACTCTGCAGAAATAGCAACAAGAGTTAAATATTTCAAAAGAAAGTGGCTGGATTGAGAAAGAGGGTCTTCATTTCTCCTCTGAGCCTCAATGGGAAACCAGAACTCGCAGGGTTAAACCTATTTGCCCCGCGCGCGCGCGCACACACACACATCCCCTCCCAACCCAAAACAATTTTATTTTGGAACCTAGTCAGGGAGAAAAGGAGATGACAGTAGAAGCAGAACCTCCTCCCCCGACCCGATTTGCATACACCATTAAGAGCATGTTTTATTTATTTTTAATCAAAACCAATTGACAGAGAAATTAATCAATGAAGTTGAAAGCGCGAGTGGTATCTGACCATCTGGGGAATGCACTTTTTCTCCCCCCTTTCCTCTTCCCCCTGCACTTGTCACAGTCCATATTGTGGAAAGTGAACTTTTTTCAAGAGCGTTGAGAAGCTCCATATGGCTGAGATCAAAGGTGTTGCTGGGTGCATGGTTATGCTTTATTGCCAGCCAGTGCTGTTAATTAGACAACAAGATCAGAGGCAGTATTAAAATCTAATTAAATTGATATGAACAGATTGCCAAGTGATGTACGCTAATGTATAATTGAGCACCATGCAAATCTTGGTCGCTGTCTTTTGTTTTCCCCAGCTCTGAATGAATGATGAAGCTATGAAGTTTCGCTGCAGCAGATAAACAAGTTAATGTGCTGAACTAAGGGGCCGGCTAGGAAGCATTACTTCGCCGACTACTGCAGTATTAAAGCTGCACTATCCTAAGAGGTTAACAACTGTCCCGGCCATTCGAGACTGAGAAGTGGACTGTTGCCTGGAAGCTGAGCCAAAGTGAGAGTCTTTGACTGCACACTTAACTTCGAGTCACTCTCTAAGTGCCAGTCTGTGAAGATTGTAGAATACATTTTATTTAAAAGATCAACTTAAGCCCCTGAAATAATAATGTACCAGTAATTTTACTTGAAATATAGATATAATTTTCCCATCTTTGAATCTGAACTTGCAGCAGAAAGGCCTGTAATTTTCATTCTCTGACATCATTCATTCATTGTTTAATTACAAACACTGTCACCATCTGCTCACCTGTGTACTCTGCATATTGTGACAATCCATTCACACAGCACATCTCAGGAAAACCATCAAACTGCATTAAAATGCGTACACTATATGTTACATGAAATAGCAGATGGTCAGGGAGGGATTACCAAAGTAGACATGGCCTCTCATTGGTTTGGGGCTATATCGCATGAGACCATATCAGTTTCAAACTATGTCTGCCTTTTAGATGCAGCCGCCTCATCCATATTATATCATTTAGCTTCCACTGGAGAGAAAGGTATTTGCTGTGACATTGCAATGCAAATTAACATTCTCAAAATCAAAATGATCACATGGATTTGTATTTATTTTCTTACAGTCAGACATGTTATAAATTAGTCACTAATGAATTCAAATAGAGAACAGAGGAGAGAAATCGTGATCCAAGGAGTGATGCAGTCAAGGGGAAGCTGGAGAAATACAAGTGAGATGAGAATATAGGGAAATATTGATGGGGTTAGCTGAAGAGGAGTGGCAGGAGGTTTGTGGGGAGTCTGCGCACCAGCCTATTGAGCTAAATGACTTATTTCTGTTCTGTAAACGCTATCTAATAGGCTAAGGACAGACCTCAGGACACAGCTGTTAGGCTCCCAAATCTGTCATGTCCATCTTGTAAGACTAGAAACGCTAGCTTGCTCTCTCTCCATGGATGCTGCCTGACCCGCTGTGACCTCCAGCATTTTTGTTTTCAGTACAGATTCCAGCATCTGCAGTAATTTGCTCTTACTGGTCATTCAGAGATGTAGGCTTATCTGGCTGAGAAATGGGACAATCACAATGTGGTCAACTCTACTGACATGGAAGGAAACTTATACTTCAATCTTGACTTGGATAAGCTCTAGCTAGTGTTTGATTTGTTGCTGGGAGAGGCAGTTCATGGACTGCCACCTTCATGAAAACGAAAATGATTCATCAGCCTGTTTCTGTGTGCACTATCAATCAAATGACAACAAAATGAGGGGACATGATCAATAGATTTTTGACAGGGATTATATGGTCAATTTGTTTGGTTGGGAACCAACGAAAGAGGCTTTACAGAAATTCCAAAGTCATTGCCCATTTAAGTGAGGGAGTTCTTCATTTGCAAGCTAGCACTATTAAAGTGTTACTTTGCTGTGAGATTGCATGAGGAAAATGCAGCTTCAGAGGAGCAAATCTAACATCAGTTTCACATCCAAAACAATTGATCTGAGGGTGGATTTCAGACCCCAAAGTCATTTTTATTTTGGTAAAAGAAAAATTAAAAATGAATGATATAATGAAATATTAAAGTGATGGTTATTTAATAAAATGATTGTCAATACAGGTGCAGCATTACCAAGATGCATCTTAAGATGGAATTAATTAGTTCCTCTCAAAAGTAAACTACCTTCCTTTTGCGTTGACTTGATTATCAAACTGGGGAGGCCCTGCAAAATCTGATTTGATTGTGATTCTGTCAGAGCTATAATTCCTCATGCACTGAATCCTAAAAACAATAGATCCTTTCCTTGTCCCCAAATTTTCTCTGACAGCTTCGAGGGCCTTCCACACAGCCTCACATATAGGCTAAGAATCATAGAGATCTTTTACAAAATCACCCCTCCATTCTTTTAATTGCAGAATTAATCAGTTTACTTAAAGTCGGTTCCTGCTGCTGCTAGAATAGGGGAGAATTGATATCTAATACAAGCTCGTTAAGCCTCTGAAAGGCAACCTCACTGACAGTGATTTCTGTTTTGTGAAAGCAAATACAAAAATAAATTGGCAGAATTCCCGAAGTCACCCAAGCTCTTTCAAGGGTGCGGCGTACTTTCAGTGCATTTTCAGGCCTGATTTTAATTCACTCAAATGCTCATTTATTTAAATAGAATTAAAATCAGACCTTAAATGTTCCAAAATAATGATGTTACTGAGCAATGTTTGGGGCTATCTTAATTGAACGGGATTCTTGACGGCAATAGGAACCAAAAACCAGCACCTCGGATTGCTATAGAGTAATGCCAGCCAAAACATTGAGACTGCTGGATATTAAATTTGAAACTATTTCCAATGCTAACAATAGTTAATCAGTCTGTCAACACTCCTGGCTGTTAATAAGAATTGAACAGCCACTGAGCAAGGTATCACTGGATGGTCAGCATCCATGAACCTGTGTGCAGCCCAGCATGAGTTGGCACCATCAAGAGAATGTGATTGAAAAATGGTGTGGAAAATGGTGAAACAATGGAGACAATTAGAAGTGTAAAAAAAAGTGTAGGCTTCAAGGACAAACAGCTTTACAAAGCCGGCTGAGCATGAGGTAGAAGATTGCAGCTCAATGTAGTGGTACTAATGTTGTCATAAACTACAAGAACAAAACTTGAGCACTTTATGGACATCCGCGGAACCCTGCAATTTAATTACCTCCTTAAAATCACCATCGACTCCTTTTAACTGTTCAGCAGCAGGGAACCCAATAGAACCAACTGGATGTTGGAGAAAGTGTATCAGAGTATAATAGTGAGATTGGGTTTCTAGAATGGGTTACAAGCAAATGAACTATGCATGATATATGACTGTGAAATGCATTCAGTACAGTAAATGCTGGACCTGCAGAAAACTGAAGGAGCAACCGTATATATTGCACATACAGTGACTAAAACAATTCTGGCAAGCTAGAGACAGACATTAATGAAAATCACACACATTACTGTTACACTGGAATTCCTGGAGTAAATGGATTTTATGAAGCAAAGAAATAGGACCTGTCTGTTGTTGTCAGCTTATAGTCCTGGCACTAGAGAGGAGAGATTATTCTGACACTGGGTCTACAATTCACAAAAAGTAGATGTGTGAAAATAAATCATAAATTTCATTACAAACAATGAAATTTTTAATACAAGTTTAAAAAAAAAATTCAGAGGCAGTCTTTGCCCCATGATGACATTGTCATCAGGAATCAAGTGCTTTGCAGTTTTAAAGCTTTGTACCATATTGAATGCCTTTTTACACGACACTTAACAGAAGTCTGTCACTATTATCCATCAACCTTCAGGACACTGTCACTTAGTATAAGAGTTAAGTGTGAACACAAGCTTAATCGTGAGGAGGCATGTTTCTCTTTTTTTGACAAAAAGCACTCCCATCTCAGCATGGCGTAAGCATCTGCTTATTCAGTGAAGAGATGACAGTATGAGGGGCTTCAGCATTTTCCTTTTTACATCTAGTGACAACAACAAATGCTCCTAGCTCAGGTTAGCACCAAGTACTGGCAGAGTAAGAGCTCTCTTTGTATTCTCTTGAACGCATACGTAGGTCTGAACACTCATTCTACATTAGTGAGGCATGTCCCCTTCCAGACACTCTCCTCACGGTGTCTGAGACAGATTCAGAAATTGGTGGCAATGGAAGTTTCAGTTTGGGGTCGGAGGTCGTGAAATTCAACTCTTTAGGTGTGCAGTTTGAAATTTGTTTCAGCCGCGTCGAAACAATTAAGAAATTCCAACACTCTAATCTGGATCGCTCAATTGACACTGAAGGCAAACTTGGCCATTTCCAAATGAGTTTTAACGAGCAAATATAAATCAATGTAAAACAACACTGTGCTATTTGCGTTTTCACCTGATGAACTCCTAATCTCAGCCATACTATCAGCATAGTTCCATCCGATGCAGACTAAGTGATGTCCTATTTGGCAGTGCATAAAGAATGATTTTGTAAGTGATGCCTGTAACTAGGGCCTAGTAGTGCTAAGAACTTCTTTCTGTAGTTTATACAGCTACTAACCCTTGCAATACTAGCCTGCAAGGCTTATTAGTATTGAGTGGCAAAGGATTAGACAGTAAAAAGTCTTTGGCCTGTTCTTGAGCAACAGGAGTACTTTTATAATGGTGAAAACATCCATTCCCTCCACCACTAACTCTCAGTAGCAGCAATGTGTACCATCTACAAGATGAACTGCAGATGTTCACCAAAATCCTTCAATAACACCTTCCAAACCCACAAATAATTACATCTGTACAAACAAGGGATATACTGTAACAACACTACCTTCAAGTTTCCCTCCAAGCCACTCATCATCCTGACTTGGAACTATATCGCCATTCCCTCACTGTCACGGAGTCAAAATTTTGGAATTGTGAGTCTACCTTCAGCCCATGGACTGCAGCAGTTCAAGGTAGCAGCTCACCCCCACCTTCTAAGGGTAACTAGGGACAGGCAGTAAGTGTTGGCTCAAACAGCAATGCCCACACCTCATGAGTGAATAAAAATATTGCAGTTGAACACATCCTTCATTGAGCTGAAAGTGGGTACTGCAGTTCAGAGTCAAGATTGGCATGGTGCTAGAAAAGCACAGCAGGTCAGGCAGCATCCGAGAAGCAGGAAAATCAAAGTTTCAAGCAAAAGCCCTTCATCAGGAATTCTTAATTGACTCTATGGTGCTTTGGGATGCTCTATAAATGCAAGTTCTTTCTTTAAGGAAGATACTTTTATACAAATCTCACTGGAGAATAATGAAAGACCCAGGGAATAGAGATATTGCTGCTTTAGATTACAATGTTCTTGGTAAATAAGTCCTCTGCAAAGAAAAAGTATTAAAACCTTTTCCCTTGACGAATGGCATCTGCTCTCTGTTATCCAGATTTAATGACATTTTACTGTCGTTTCTGCTCTGTAGACCATGCTTTAAACTGGTGTGCTGTAGAGAAGCCTCACTGTTCTGCCATGCTGGAGAATGTGCTGCACACTGTTTACACTATAACCAGCAGGAGGTGACCAGACTTCTCTGCAAAGAACACAATTTTCTCCCCAAGTGAATTGAGGGGATATGAGTGGGGCACATTTGGTTAACACATTTAACCTAGTGGGTGCTAATAGCAAAGTGCTGCAGTGCCCTGGTTTATCCCCTTGCAGTTTAGATGTATAACATTTACATTTCCACTGAATTAATATTATGTACTGCAGTAAATGATATTTTCACACTTGCACAGCCGAATGCTAATTAGTGATGTGCTCCAGACCATAATATTGACTCCAAGCAACCAATAAGATGCTGATGCTATTGTGACAGAGAAATATGACTGGAACTCTTCAGATCATAGCTGATTGTGGCATAGATTAGGTCAGTCCAGAAAGAGGCCATTCAGCTTCTCATGCCTGTGCTGGCTCTATGTTTCACCATACGCATCTGCACTTTCCATGGAGTTAATTTTTACCTTCCTCTTTAAGCACGTATCTTGTCTGCTTCCGGCACACTTTCAAGTAGTGCATTCCAAATCACAACAATTCTCGTCTTGAGATCTTACTGGCAAACTCCATCTGTGCCGGTGGAAACAGCTTCTCCTTAGTTACTTTAACAAAAAGCTTCAGTTGATCTTCCATTAAATTGTTTCAACATTCACTGCTCTAAAGAGAACAATCTTAGCATCTTTAGTCAACTGAAAAGCTTCCTTGATGTTGTCATTCTAGTAAAACTCCTCTAAGCCTGCTCCTTAACATCAAGTTTAGTGCCCAGAATTGGACACAATATTCTGTTAGGATTTGATTAGTTTAGAATGTATGAGCATAACTTGCAATCTACTTATGAAGCCAATGTCCGTGTATGCTTTTGAATCGCTTATGCCTCCTTCAGTATTTAATGGAGGTGACTATGGTTTCACTCACTGGCTGGGGACCCAACATGATCCCACATCATCTCTTTTCAGGGGTAATATTGAGCAGCAATTTGACTGCCACTCAGGCATTTAACTTAAGGAGAAAGTGTGGACTGCAGATGCTGGAGATCAGAGTCGAGAGTGTGGTGCTGGAAAAGCGCAGCAGGTCAGGCAGTATCCAAGCAGCAGGAGAATTCTGATGAAGAGTTCATGCTCAAAACATTGATTCTCCTGCTCCTCGGATGCTGCCTGATCTGCTGTGCTTTTCCAGCGTCACACTCTCCACAGGCATTTAACTTAACAACAGTTTGCCTTCCCCAGATCACAGAGGAAGTGGTGGGTGCTGCCAGTTTGAAACCCACCTGAAGCCGGGCATCATCACTGGATCCCAGGCAGCAGGTGAGTGATGGTAGGATGGAGGAATCGTGAGGGAGAAGCGGGACAGAGTGCAAAAGAGTATCAGCAGTATCGATTCCCTCGCCAACCGCAGCCCCCACCTTCCTGGTGCTGGGTCCCTTCGTCAAGCATCAAGTCCCTTCCAACAAACGATCTCCTGAGGGAAAAGAAGCGACCTTGTGGAGTTTTTCTTATTGTGCTCCCTGCATGATGAGTCCCCTGCCTGAACCCCTGACTCCCCAGGTTAACCCCAGTAGCAGTGGGATGAGGGTGAAAGAGCCTCAATCAGCAATGGGGCCAGAACGTTCTCCATGAGCCTCTCTGCTGTGGATGGAATAAGATGGAGGTGGAAGGTGCCCAGGTCCACACCGACTACCTTCCCACCTAACTAAATACCCTTGCTTTTCAAATTCTCCATCGGCGAGGGCGCTAAATTCCATCCCACAGTTCTCTGAACCATAATCTGCTTATTTTATTTTTGCACCATCCTACTTATGTTAGCTTTCCTATTCCTCCTGCCAAAATGCACCAGCCATGCTTGTCATTCATTAATCCTGTTGACCAGCCTCATTGTGAAAACCAGCAAACCCATTAGCTTGAAATCTGCTCAGTCCTCATTGCTGTGAAGAGATCTCCGACAACAATTTCTTTCCCTTTACTTCTAATTACTGAAATGAAAAAATAAACCCTGATGTGTTAAAGCAGACTGATTGATTGCAATCCTATCAATGACATTTCTCCACAGCTAATTTCTCCAGTGCCTGTACCACTTCTATTGATAAGTCATGTTCTTACATCTTAGCATTGTGATCATGGATTTGCTTAATAAACATGTACTACACCAGGAAGACAAGCCAAGGTTCAACGTTGAATAATCTTTCTTTTTTTGTCTTTTAACACCTGCTACAGGGCTCAGGGAAGGTGTTAGGCTGAACTCCATGGAAGAGAGCATCAATAATTCTGCCAACTTAGACACAGCGTATGCAATTCATCAATGGCAAAAGCCTTAATTCCTCAGGCTACCTAGAGCATGGGAGCCAGATTAATTGGATAGCTCCTTCAAAAACCAACTCAGCCTTGATGGGCTGAATAGCCTCCTTCTGTGCTGTCTCTGTCCATAATCACAACAGTCATATTTGCTATTTTAAAGTCATGTTAATCCACTCACAATAAGCAGGATGCTTTTTTGGTAAAGAAGGATTTTTTTGTGCAAGAAAAGCATTGATGATAATAAAATACATTGTGATTACAAGTGCTTTCTGTGGTAGCAGCAGTGCTAGTTTAACCAACAGATCGGATGCTACCTGAACCATTCATCTGCCTTTTGTCTTTCAGGTGCTCACTGACCTGCGATGTATTTCCAACATGTTCTGCTTTCATATCATTTATATTTTTTTGTGTCAGTGTTTTAGAATAACTCATTTTCAGAGGAGAAAACAGTTTACAGGCCGCTTCAGGCAGTAACAGCACTGACCAAACCTGTCAATAATACTGAATGATCTCTCAGCTCACCCATGACGATAATCAGAGTTGAGCTCCCATTTAAAGAAATGCTGCCACTCTCTTTGGTTGCTTTAAGTGGACTGGTTATTGATCCAGCTATGTTAAATCCCAATTGGGATCTGCATCTCCCTGATGAAGCCCATCCATCCACTAGTTAATTGCAAATCCAATATATATGGACATGCAAATGCTCTGGCATCATATTAAGTGGAATGAATGGAGAAGCTATGTTCAAGGAACAAAGAAATCTTTTTTTATTCATTGGATGAGGGCATCGCTGGCTAGGCCAGCATTTATTTTCCATCCCTAATTGCCCAGAGGGCAGTTAAGAGTCAAACACATTGCTGTCTATCTGGACTCACAAGTAGGCCAGACCAGGTAAGGATGGCAGTTTCCTTCCATAAAGGACATTCCTGAATCAGATGGGTTTTTCAGACAATCGACAATGGATTCATGGTCATCATTGGATTCATGGTCATCATTGAACTCATAATTCCAGACTTATCAAATTCAAATTCTACTATAATGCCATGGTGAGATTCGAACCCGGGACCCCAAAACATTTGCTGAGGTTCTGGATTTATACTCTCGAGAGAAAATACCATTCAGCCTTCCATAAATGCTAAATATTGCAGGAATATATCATCAGAAACAAACACCTTTGATAGATCGAAAACATTGAGTTCTTAAAGCAAAGAAAAAAAAACTTTGCATTTATGTAACAGCTTTCGGGACATCCCAAAGTGCTCTCAAGCTGAGGAAGAGCATCATCATAGTAATGTATGAAATACAGCAACCAATTTGTACACAGCAACCTCCCAGAGACAGCAACAATATCCTAATTTGATAATCTTTCAGAAAGCATTTGATACAGTGCCATATGGCAGGTTGATTAGCAAATTAGAAATGTTCAGAATTGATGGATCCCTGGCAGCATGAATTAGAAATTGGCTAACAGATAGGAAACATGGGGATGTATAGATGGGCATTTCTCAGATTGGAGAGGAGTTGAGAGTGGTGTTCCCCAGGGCCTGGTGTTGGGACCCTTGCTTTTTCTGATTTATATGGAGATGGGTGTTGAGGGCAAAATCTCTAAACTTGTGGATGATACTCAGCCAGAGAAAATAGTGAATTGTGAGGATGATGCTGAGCAACTTCAGAGGGACATTGACAAGTTGGCCAAATGGGAAGACAACTGGCAGGTGAAATTCAATGCAAAGAAATGTGAGGTAATGGATTTGTTAGAAGACACATGGAGAAACAATCCAGACTCAAATGGTACAACTTTGAAGGAAGTAAACGAGTTGAGGGACCTCAAAATTTGGATACTTTACTCTCTGAATAAGGCAGGCAAGTTCAAACAGTCCTTAAGAAAGCTGATATATAAACCCAAGGATTCATATATACTGTCATAGAGTATAAAAGTAAGGAAGTGATGCTCCATCTCTCCAAATCATTGGGCAGACTACACTTGAAGTACTGTGTTCAGTTTGGGCAACTTGCTCAAAGAAGTATGTTAATGACCTGGAGAGAGTGCAAAGGAGATTTGCTAAAATGATACCAGGAATGACAGATTTTAGATTAGATTAGATTACATTACATTACAGTGTGGAAACAGGCCCTTCGGCCCAACAAGTCCACACCGACCCGCCGAAGCGCAACCCACCCATACCCCTACATTTACCCCTTACCTAACACTACGGGTAATTTAGCATGGCCAGTTCACCTGACCTGCACATCTTTGGACTGTGGGAGGAAACCGGAGCACCCGGAGGAAACCCACGCAGACACGGGGAGAACGTGCAAACTCCACACAGTCAGTCGCCTGAGGCAGGAATTGAACCTGGGTCTCAGGCACTGTGAGGCAGCAGTGCTAACCACTGCTCCAAGGAAAGATGAGAGAAATTGGCCTTATTCTCCTTGGAGCAGAGCAGATTAAGATGACATTACAAGTGTTCAAAATTATGAACAATTTTGACAGGGTAAAGAAGGATATTCGGTTTTCACTACTTGGTATGTTAATAAGGGTCACAATTTCAAGACTTGTCAGTAAAATAAACTTCCTTACTCAAAGAGTTGTTAGGATTTGGAATGTGCTGCCTGGGAGAGTGGTGGAGATAGATTGAACAGGAGGTTTCAAAAGGTGACTGGATAGATATTGAAAGTGATGAAATTAGAGGGCTATAGGGATAGGGCTGGAGAATGGGACTAGCTGACTAGCTCTTTCTGGAGTTGGGACAGACACGATGTGCCAAATAGCCTTCTGTGCTGTAAAATTCTATACATCTGTGTGATTCTGAAATAAACTATTTTATTAATATTGGATGAGATATAAATATTCACCAGGATACCAGAAAGAATTCCGCTGCTCTTTTGGAAAATAACACCATCGGGCCATTCACCTCCATGTGGAACGGGGCCTTGGTTTAGCATCTCATCTGCAAGGCAGCACCTCTGACAGTGCAGCACTCCCCCTGGTGCTGCACTGAGCTTATCATTCTCGAAAACATCAAGCAGAGACAGCAGAAGGTCGGGCAGCTGCAATGCTTGCGTTCCTGTGTGGAACTGCGGTCATGTCCACCAAAAGACAAACTTACCCCCACCCATCGGGGCAAAATTCAGCCCTTTGTTAGCTAGTTGAATGATTTTAACTGAGGCCATCACGTCTGATATTTTATGATAATCAACAAATGAAAATGTTCAAAATGAGTGAAGAAGAAACTCTTTCTTGTGCTTTGCCGTTTGCTGGTTCATCACTAATTCCTGGAGGCTCCAGAAAAATCCTGAAGGGCTGACAGATCATGGAGGGTAGGGAGAAATCGAGGGGTTAAAAAAGAAAGCTGGCTACATGCAAACTCCTTAAACCTTGATGTTCACGGCCTGATATTCAATGTTAAATGTGTCAAACTAAACCAGTGTTACAGAAAATTCCGATCATCAATGGTTGTTTAATGATTTGTAGACTCTGATTAGTATTTAATAGTCACAGGCTGGTTATAACACGGTTTAATTTGGATGTGTTCAGCCTTTAAATGGGGTTACATTGCCTCATCTGCTTAATATGCAAATTCAGATCTATGTGAGTCATTTTCAGCTCCCAAGCATTTCCAGATAAGAGGATTTCACTGCATCTATTTTTCCTTGCTGCAAAAATCCAGTTAGCACCAGTAAAAATTGGCATGAACTTGATTTTGAATGGTGTTGAGCTGCAAAACTCAAATCCAGTTGCAACAACTCCACTGCGTAGTTATTTAGATAAGACACAAGCAAATGACAGTTCAAACCGTTGGAATGGCCACACCAGCACACACTGGCATAGGCCAGGATTCACTGCTGAATAGCCTCAATGCCAGTGAGTCTAACAGGCTGGTTTAAATGAACCTCATGGCTGTTTACATTGAAGAGTGCTTGGGAAACAGACGGTGCACAGTTGTGAATTACTGGGGAGCAACCAGTAATTCAGGTGTCATTCTGGAGCACAAAATCAGGTTGAGTAAAATACTGAAGGAATGCTACCACGGTTGAAAATGATGTTGCTGGGTGCAATGTTAAACTGAGGACCTGCTTGCACCTTCAGGTTGGTGTAAGAGATCTCCTAGCACTAGTAGGAAGAAGGGAATTTTGCCAAGTCTCAGTCCAACAGCAGGAATGCTTCCAACTTGCAGGACTGACTTTACTGGCTCCTCCAGTATATTACTGATGAAAATAGTATGCAGCCTTGAAGAGAAAAGGTTATCAAATACAGGCAGAGAATGGGACATAGGTTACATACTGTAGCAGGTCAAAACACACTGAATCAACAACTGGTTAGACCACTTTTGGAATACTGGTGCTGGAAGAGCACAGCAATTCAGGCAGGGCCTGTCCTCGGATGCTGCCTGAATTGCTGTGCTCTTCCAGCACCACTAATCCAGAATCTGGTTTCCAGCATCTGCAGTCATTGTTTTTACCACTTTTGGAATACTGCATGTAGAAGGCACAATTCAGTGTGATGCTGTACCTCCACCCCCCCCCCCCACCCCCCCCACCCCCTCACCTCCCCCATATGCCTGGAGGGGTGCAGCTTCAAAAACACTTGAGCAAAAAAAACAGCCTGCTTGATTGTATCCAACTCCCACCTCCAACATTTACTGCCTTCATCAACAATGTCCAATATACCAAAAACACTCTGCGCCATCTCACCTGATCACACCTTCCAAACACACAGTCTCTGTCACCTACAAAGGGCAGCAGATGAATGGGAGCACCAGCATTAGCAAGGTCCCCTCCAAGCCACTTGCCATCCTGACTTGGAAATTTCGCTATTCCTTCTCTGCCACTGGGTCAGAATCCCTCCCCTGGCCCAGTGGGACAGCCCAGGAGGTCACCAGTTGAAGAAAACAGCCCACCTCCAGTTCTCCAGGGCAATTAGGAATGGACAGTAAATGCAGGCCTAGCCAGCAATTCCCATATCTCATGATCAAATAAAACCAAACATTACTTTCTCTGTTTTTCACAAATCTTTTAGGCAATGAAAGATAATTGCAAACTTATTTTTAAGACCATTAGAACTGGAACCTTGCATTCTGAAGGGGACACAATCTGTATAGTGGCATTCTGTTTTCCAATCTGGTGTCAAAGTCATTTTTTAAACAGATACCATTTCAGTGAGGGCTTTAGTTTGTTGATTTATGCTGCTTGTGTTTTTTTTTCAGTCTGTACTCAATACGTTGAAAAGAGATATTCAAATCTATTGCAGCGAATGCAAGTAAAAAAGTGGTAATATTCCTGAGATGGTGAGAAAGTATCAAGTCATTCCACCCATCAAAACCATCCTTTCACATTTGATTTGATTTGATTTATTGTAGTCAGGAGTACCTCCGGTACGGTGAAAAGCTTTGGCTGTGAGCAGTACAGGCAGATCATAGCAAACAAGGACATACAGATCATAAGGTGCTTAGAGTGAAGTATACAGGTTACAGTGCACAGGAGGTGCACCAAGCAAGAACAACATAAAAAGATCAACATTACTTGAAGTCCAAGAGTCCATTAACCAGTCAAATGCAGCAGGAAAGAAGCTGTTCTTGAACCTGCTTGTGCAAGTATTCGAGCTTCTGTGTCTACTACCTGACGAAAGAGGTTGTAGGAGAGCATTACTGGGGTGGGAGGGGTATTTGATGATGTTGGCAGTCTTTCCACGGTAACGAGAAGTGTAAATGGAGTTCCTGGATGGGAGGTTGGCTTCTGTGATGGTCTGGGCTGTGCACACAAACTTCTGTAGTTTTCACAGTCCTGGGCAGAGCAGTTGTCATACCAGGCCATTATACACCTGGAGAGTAGACTTTCTATACCAGCTGCAATCCAAATCATCGCCTGATGTAAAGTTCTGTTAAATTTTTCTGAAGCCGCAAAGATAGTCAAGGTGAAGGACAAATACCAGCATGAAATTGATGGACCAAGTAATTATTTCTATTCCATGATGTGGCAAGAAAATTGATGAGTGTGGTAAAGGAATCAGATGATAGTCCAGTATCTCACTACTGTTGTGGCCTGATGAGGAGGGATAATTCACTCACCTTTATTTAACCTCCTCTTGGTCAGTCACAGCAAACTGTTTTACTTTTTAACATATAGTCATCACACCTCAATTAAACTCCATTAACCAGATAAAAAATGAAGGAGAGACAATTCAAGTTTTCCTTGAGTGAAAGAGAGTGGAGCTTTAATATCACTAAATCCAAGAAAAACAAGAAAATGAGACATCAAACATACACACAGGTAATAAAATATTAAAAGCAAGAGAATATTGTCTGGTACAGACAGGGTAAAGAAAGAAAATGCAGTTGCAGATCCATAAGAATGAAAAGACCTCAGTCCAACCATTTGGCTGCCATCTTGTTTCTTCAATAATGAAGCTGGAGTTCTCAGTGAATGGTTGTTGTTGTCATTCCAAGTTGCTTTTCATTGACTAGTTAATGAGCATTAGAGAAGGAGAGGAAGAGAAGATCTTGAAGCATTCTTGCTGTTATCAGTCCATGTTGTTTATTCTTTTCTGTCTTCCTCAAAGACTGTTGTTGGTGTACAGTTCCTTTGTGGATTTTGGCACCGATGACTGCAGCCTGAATTTTCCCAAAATTTCCATGTGTCAATTGTAGGGAATTTCATAGCGGATTTCTCTGTGAGAAATAAAATTTTATGAAATGAAATCTAATGAAATTTTACATTGCTTACTTCATTAAGTGTGTGCCCTCACCTCCATGGTGCAGCTCTTGTACAATCTTGCATTCAGTAGTGGCTGAAATATTCATCCAGCATTCACAACATATCCATATTTAAACCCCAGCTGTTTCAAATACCACAATATCTGATTTAACAATAGTGTTAGCATATGGGGCAGTACAGTGGCTCAGTGGTTAGCACTGCTGTCTCACAGCACCAGGGACCCAGGCTTGGTTCCAGCCTCAGGTAACTGTGTGGAGTTTGCACATTCTCCCAGTGTCTGTATGGGTTTACTCCGGGTGCTCCGGTTTCCTCCCACAGTCCAAAGACATGCAAGTTTGGTGGATTGGCCATGCTAAATTGCCCAAAGTGTTCACGGATGTGTCGGTTAGGTGCATTAGTCAGAGGTGAATATAGGGTAGGGTAGGAGAATGGGTCTGTGTGGGTTACTCTTTGGAGGGTCGGTGTGGACTTGTTGGGCCAGAGAGCCTGTTTCCACATTGTAGGGAGCCTATATTAAAAAAAAAAGGGTCAGTGTGTGCCCTAAGTCTGGAGGTACATGCAATAGTGCCACAAAAAGGTTCATGATCTTCTGTGCTCCTCAAGGGTATGTGCCACCATCTTCTACCTTACACTCACTTTTATTCTGCCATCGCACCCATCCCCCGCCAAGGCTCCTGGTCTATCACTCCCATTATAGCATGCAATGTATTCCCTCAATGGCTGCCACCTATGACATCTCTGCAAACTTTTCCTGTTCTTTATGCTTCCTACTCATTCACTTGGGACACCTCACCAGCTTTCATGACTGAGGTTGGACCAGCCTCCTGACTGAACATGGTCCCCTTTGACTGGACTAAAGACTGTTCCCCTTAGACTTTCAAACATGGCATTTTGTTTGCCACGTAAGCTGCTGGCACATTCTGTAGGTGATGTTGCTTTGTGCTGATCAGCAATATGCCCACGCCCTTGATAGTTTAGGGTAAAGCTGACAACTTGTCTGGCATTCTGTGCCAAAAGGCAGAAATACCGTGACCATTCCAGTAAGTACAAAGTGAGTGAACACTAAGAAAGCAAGCTAGAATTCTGAGTTGGACCTTGAGATCGTTTGCTGTCCCTGCAAACAAAGTTACCTGGCAGCTGCATTGCAACAAAAGCTGTTGGTGAGCTCCAAACTGCAGTAGTGAATTGTATTCTAATTCCCCCATTGGCCATGGCACATTGTCTCTAAGACAGCAAGTGTTTACAATGCAGAGTCTGTATGAGGGCAGCACGGTGGCTCAATGGGTATCAATGCTACCTCAAAGTGCCAGGAACCTCAGGCGACTGTCTGTGTGGAGTTTGCACGTTCTCCCTGTGTCTGCGTGCGTTCCCTCAGGGAGCTCCAGTTTCCTCCCACAGTCCAAAGGTGTGCAGGTGAATTGGCCCTGGGACATGCAGGATTACAGGGATAAGGTAGGGGGGGTGGGTCTGGATGAGATGCTCTTCAGAGGGTCAGTGTGGACTCAATGGACCGAATGGCCTGCTTCCACTCTGTAGGGATTCTATTATTCTATGGATCCTCACACACAAGATGAGAAGATATTCAGTGGTCAAGTTGTGGTAATGTCACTGGACTAATCATCCAGAGTTAATGTGCTGGGGGGTGTGCATTCAAATCCTTCCAAGAAAGATGGGGAGGTGTGAATTCTACAAAAGACCTGGAATTCAAAGTTGCTTGTGTGGTGACCATGTAACTACTGTCGATTGATGTTAAAACCCCAACTGGTTCACTACTGTCCTTTAGGGAAGAAAATCTGCTTTCCTAACCAGATCTGGCCTACATGTGACTGCAGGCTCTTTGCAATGTGATTGACTCTTAACTGCCCTCTGGGTAATTAATGATGAGTAGTAAATGCTGGCCTAGCCAGCGACACCTATGTCACATGAATTCATGGAAAATATAGGTCAAAGCTCCAATGATGGGTTTGGGGTTTGAGAGGCTCTTGGAAACAATGGTCTCATTGAAACTTTCTTGGTACCAGATCAGGATCACTAATGAACGTGAGAAGGAGGATTCTCAGGTTTGTAGAAAAACCTGTAGTACTACACATCTCCAAGCTACAGTGAGGTGGCTGACAAGGAGCAGACATCTTAACAATCATAGCAACACAGTATCCAATGGAATGTGTGCCATTTGGGCCAAGTGTGATGCCACCTTCTGTGAGGGCATAACTTCGACTTGTGTGGAGAAACATGTCAGGGTTTTTTTTAAGATTACTTACAGTGTGGAAACCGGCCCTTCGGCCCAATAAGTCCACACCAACCCTCCAAAGCACAACCCACCCAGACCCATACCCCTATATTTACCCCTTCACCTAACACTACGGGCAATTTAGCATGGCCAATTCACCTAACCTGCACATTTTTGGATTGTGGGAGGAAACCCATGCAGACGCAGGGAGAATATGCAAACTCCAAACAGTCACCTGAGGCGGGAATTGAACCCGGGTCTCTGGCGCTGTGAGGCAGCAGTGCTAACCACTGTGCCGCCCACCATGAAGCATCCCTTCACTAAGGATGTGGACTTACTCTCACTGATCTCATGGATCTGCTGTATGCTTGAGGAAGCCAAGCAGAGGTCAAACCTGTACTTCTTGCGGTCCTATCACTGCAGAAGGCAGCGGAGGTAACTCTTTCGGTAACAACAGCAGCAGCCACTGCTGGTTGCCGTATAGCCTGCAGAGGGACAAACAGCAGGACAAGCGGCATCACAGAGGAAGAGAGCTCTTGTGCTCAATGCAGCCATCTACAGGCTTCGATTAGCTGTCCACAAGTGATGAGAGTCCGCACAGAAGATGACTAAGGATGTCCTGACCCCTCTGGTCACAAGTCTGGATGGCAGACTTATTTTGGAGCTCTTAATTTCTTTGTCACTAGATCACTTCAGGGAGTTACGGTGGACCTCTATGCATCTCACAGTCTCAATGTGTAAGTGCCTCCACACTATCACTGACTATTTCTTTGGAAAGATCCACCAATTAATCTCTTCCTTGATGGGGGACATCTATGGCATGGTCAGTTTCCTGTTGGAGCAGGGAGGAATCAATTGCACCCAGATAGCTGTCAGAGTGCCCTATCCGGAACGCCCAGTCTTCGTGCTCCTATAATATTCAAATCATTAGATTATCAGCCAGATAATGCAGTTCGGTGCGAGATATCCTGGGAGCTGCAATAACTCCTCTATCCTGGACCAGACAGAGGTGCCAACCCCTTTGAAAAGCTCACAAGTATTGTTGCTGGGTGACAAGGGATGATGCATTCACCCCTGACTGATGGCCCTTCCATTAAATCCTCCTACTGCTGCCACCAATGAACCATGCAATGCTGCCCATACTTCTCAGCAGTGTTGCTGTAGTTTTGGAGCAGCAAACGAGAGAGCCTTGAGGACATCATTGCAGTAGGCAGAATGGAGATACATAACACTACCTGCAGATGGTAAACCAAAACATAACTGGGATGTGACAAGAAACTGAGATGTAAGGACGAGGAGCAGGATGAAGGAAGAGGGTACCGTTATCTTCAATGGTTCAGCCCTGCTACTGGCCAAGCCTAGGTCGGAGTCACTTCAACAACGGTGAACAGCATCTCCTCCATAGCAATCAGGACATCAGCACTGCCAGGCCCCCACTAGTTAAGTCCTGCTGCCTCTGGGTGTGTGCCAGTGAGTGGGAAATGTGTTAGTGAGCGTGTTGCAATGTGTTTGGGTGATGTTGCTAGCATGTTTTAATATCTGGCAGTGTGCACAAACTGTGAGATGTGGAGGTGAGGCATTGTAGCAAGGCTGAATGTGTGGGGGTGAGGTGAGGCTATGACTGTGAGGTATGAGTTGTTTTCAATTGGAATTCTCAGGAAGTAAATGATTGGGGCTGTGTCTGAGCTATGGTCTACTTAGTAGGACTCATATGAAAATGCATTCACTGACCCTGGCCATTCACATGTGGTCATTGTACAGCTTGCAGTGCTGTATCCAGGACTTTAGGGCTAGAGTACTGCATTGACCATGATAGCGATATGCTTCCACTGCCTTTACAGTGGCCTCATCTTGATGGAGGACATTCCCCTCCTCACCAGCTCCTATACCAATGCCTCCAATGTAGCTTCCAAGAATCTTGGTGCATATTCTTCTCCGATGTGCTGTTAGTGTAAGTTTGACTACTTTCCTCGGCATTTCTAACATTTACTGTAACATGAATGCACCTTCCCTTTAAGAGGTGCAGGCTAATTTTAATTGGTTCTATCCTGGCAAGAACATGGGTCTCCTGCTGAGGTGTGCAGCCACTCGACAGCACTTTGAGCACTGGGCTGCGTGTTGCAATCATTTTAAATTACCAGCCTGCACAAAGTTTCTGTGATCATTGCACAGACATTTGGGGGCTATCCAGCCTACGCATCTCTTGTTTTTGCGAGACTGCACTCCAGTCTTGCATTTAAAGCAAGTTCCTACAGTTGATCCCAAACAGGCTACATTTCTTTTTTTCTGAGGGTTGCCATTCGAAAGAAAAGCAACGTGTATCCTCCAAATCTTTTATCAATTCGACTTCATAATGGACGTGAAATCAATTTCCAATTTGCATGAAAGGACTTTCATTTCGCCCTGTCAATCTGTCATCAGCTTTAAATGCAACGTTAAAAAAAGAACACGGCGATCATTTATTCTGGAAGATTCAGAATTGTGAGTGTGAGTGTGGGTTTGCAAATGCAGTCGTTTATGTCGGTCGGATAACAACACAGCCTCGTCCACCTTGGACAAGAAGCTTTGCACTCTGATACCGGGTGACTTAAACCGTTAGAAATCCCGTTTGAATAGCAAGGGGGGGGCAATCTCATATACATACACGCACATATATAGACACATACACACACACACACAAATTAGTACCTGCACTCTGGAAGCGGAAGTTTTTAACTATTCTCACAAAATCACAGCAGGCAGATTTGCTACGTTTACATGGCCACGGATAATCTAATTTGGCACAGCTGCTAATGCAGTAGCAAAAGTGCGTTAGTGATTTGCTGTGTAAACGGGCTATCAGACTGGTCCTCAGCAAAGTGGCAATAAAATGTGTTCAGTATCATTCCTCACCTTAATAAGCAGCAGGAAAAATAGAACTGAAACTTGTACCAATTTCAATTTACTGATTCAGCTGTTACAATTTTATGCTCTATACTAATGAGCTCTATCAAAGAAAAATCACCCAGACTTTTACAGCTGCTATTAAGCTCTATGTAAATGATATTCTGTTATTCTTCTCACTTGGGTTGTGGCAGGCAGTATGATGTAAATGATGCAATTCATGTCATTCATGTCCAAGATAAATAGGCTTAAAATGGTGTGCTGTTCTGAAAAGTAATAGCTGGCTTACTGTATAAGGTGTTCCTCAACATATCCCCCTCTACTTGAAATTCACATCACAGTTTAGCTGCAAGATTTATGACATTGGTAAGGGTGAGCATATTTTACCTCAGAGGTATATTTATGGAATTTATTTAATAATAATGCAAAATACATCTGTGGTGTTTAGAGCTCCTCTAATATGAAGGAAACAAGTGCAAACTAGTCAGCACAAAATGGACTAGAATAATGTTACAGGTTGTATTCAATACTCGCCTGTAGCAGAAACTATAGGCTTTTCAAAACATTAACCTGAAGCAAGGAACTATAATGTTCAGTGAATATATTCTACATCCCCATATTATGGACTGTACCAAATTTAGTTCCATGATTTAATCAATCTTAACACAACTCTATGACAGAAACCTTTAATAATCTGGACTTCTGTTTGCAATGCCCAATGACATCTATCAGATCCAATGCTAATTCTGCACTGTTTACTGTTCAAGTCGACTTCACTGATGTAGCAACATAGGAACAGAAGGCAGCCATTCAGCTCCTCAATTCCGCTATTGAATAAGTTCATGGCTGATCTGCGGCCTAACTCCATACACCTGCCTTTGTCCCACATGCTGTAAAATCTTTGTTCACAAACATGTCTCGATATCCGATTAAAAATTAATAACTGATCCGATATCAATTGCTGTTTGTGGAAGAGAATTCCAAACATCTAATCACCTTTTGTGTGTAGAAATGCTTCCTAACATGTCTCCTGAATGGAGTGAACTAATGTTTAGACTTCACCCTTCACTCTAGAATCTCTGACCAGTGAAAATACTTTGCCCTTATCTACCCTGTCCTTTCCAGTTAACATCTTGAAATCTTCAATCAGATCACCCCTTAATCTTCTAAATGCAAGAGAAACCAGACCTAATTTATATAACGTCATCACAATTTATTGGAAATCTCAAACAAAAATGAAATTGCTGTAGAAACTGGCAGCATCTGTGGAAAGGAAACACAGTTAATGTTTCAAGTCCAGTAATTCTTCTTCAGCTCTGAGGAAGCATCGCTTGACTGGAACATTAATTCTGTTTTTTGTCCGCAGATGCTATCATTCTTGCAAACCTATGTTGTATGTTATCCACGGCCAATATGTGCTTCCTAAGGTCCCATAGTGCTGCTTAGAAGAGTAGCAGAAAAGATCTACCAGTGTATTGAGTCGTATTTATCCCTTAACCACTAAAAGGCATTAGAATAGCTAGTTATTTATCTCAACATTAGGGGAATAAGTAGTTTAGATCAAGAGTAACTATTTGTCCCATTAGGGAGTCTCAGACTAGGTGTGATAGACCAAAAATTAGAGTCAAACTGTTCAGGAGTGAAATTAAAAAGACAGCTACAAAGTCTATGTGATAGACGTTGGCAACTAAATAGCGACTGGTGCTGGATTCATTGTTAATGTTAAATCTGGGATTGATCAACTTCATTATCCAGAGATTTTGAGAGATACGGGGCAAGGGCAGATGCATGGAATTAGCTGGGATCTCATTGAATGACAGATTAAACTCGAGCTATTCCTGTTGCTGTGTGGCTAGTGGAACTTTAGCATATGCAAATTGGCTGGTGTTTGCGCCTAATGATCAGAGTCATTGGCAACGATAGTCTCACAGCATGGTTGCATGTGGATAGTAATGTACCATTGTGTTCTGTTTATGTATTGTTTCTGTTGACTGTGTACATTGACAATTGGCTCATTCTGGAGGGAGTTATGTTCAGATTGATTAGTTCAGAGAACAGAGGAAAGCCACAAAGGGAATACTGATTCTGGTCTCCTTCCTATTGGAAGGATATTGTGAAACTTGAAAGGGTTCAGAAATGATTTACAAGGATGTTGCCAAGGTTGGAGGATTTGAGCTAGAGGGAGAGGTTGAATAAGCTAGGGCTGTTTTCCCTGGAGTGTCAGAGGCTGAGGGATGACCATATAGATGTTTATAAAATCATGAGGGGCATAGATAGGATAAATAGACATGGTCTTTTTCCTAGGGTGGGAAAGTCTAGAACTCGATGGCATAGGTTTGGGGTGAGGGGCAAGACATAAAAGGGACCTAAAAAGCAACATTTTCACGCAGAGGGTAGTGCATGTTTGGAATGAGCTGCCAGAGGAAGTGATGGAGGCAGGTACAATTCAAACACTTAAAAAGCATCTGGATGGATTTTTGAATAGGAAGGGTTTAGAGGGATATGGACCAAGTGCTGGCAAATGGGTTTAGGTTAGGTTAGAATATCTGGTCAGCATGGACGAGTGGGACCATAGGGTCTGTTTCCGTGCTGTACATCTCTATGACTATGATGGGATAATAAAATGATTAAAGAAGCGACAAATGAAATTTATGGTATTTTTCAAAATGGTGGTATTTGCCACCACTACCAGTGTGTGGCATTGGGTAAGGTTTGAGGTAGACCACAGCCAGAAGTCCTCCTTTGTCTTTGCATTGCCAATCATTTATCTAATAATTAATGGTAGAGAATAACCTAGTATCTACAGAAGGGACACTTTCGGAGATAACAAGTACTATTGTGTGGCAGCAAAAGTACAACTACATTTGGTCAGGCATACTCTCTTCTTCTAGTTCTCTATCTCGGTGCTAGGTTCTGTGAAGCAAAGGACAGAGAGTATTTCAGTGGTTCAGTGATTGGAGCTTATGGTTTACTTTCCTTTAAAAGCTATCCGCATCTTACACCAACAGAAATACACTCTATTTAGTGACAATCAGACAGTTTTAAGAACTGATGAAACCAATGTCAATGTACTTAAGCCATAAGTATTCCGTGGGTTGGTTGAGCTTAGCACAGTGTTTCAACTAAATTAGATACCCTTGACTCTCAGCATCCTTTGCCCACATAAAACAATGCCGCTGTTACCGACTTCTCAAATTCCCCCCAAAATAATAAGCAGTTAAAATGCTAAAGAGTTTGGTTTGCATACTCATTAACTTTAGAATTGCTGCAGGTTATCACTTACATCAGCTGTTTATTTAAGTCCACAAACTAAATGAATGTTGACTGCACTGATTACTGTTCATTAACTCTAATGTTTGTCTTCAACCTGACGGTACACCCTTACAGGTAGGTTTTGTGCGCTTTTAAAGTGGAAAAACCCAGGATCACGTGTCGTATATGAGCAGAAATCTAAGAGCTCGAGACCTCTTTGTGTGCATCTCCTACTTTTCCCGATCTTGTAAATCCAACACACTGGGCTATGCTGGTCACTGCTGAGTCACTTTGGTCATTGCTGGGCAGTATTAATCTGCACCAGTTTACTCTGCAAAGGAACGTATTGGATAGAGTGGGCTTTGAGGGGAGATGGTGATGCTGAGGCAAATGTCCCAGTAATCCAGAAACCCCCCATCCCCACCAGCTAATTCTTTGAGGACTTGGGATTGAATCCCACTGTGGCAGCTTGTGGGACTTCAATTTAATTGGAAGCCAGTCGAAGTAGTGTGAACTATTCCAGTCTTTTACCTGTTGGTAGCTAAAGATAAAAGGAGGGTGGAAGAGTGACTTGCCCATCTTGACCTGTTTAAGAGCCTACTTTCTGTCAGCCAATCACAATGACTTTCAGCAAGCTAGTGAATAATAAAGGGCTAACTCTAGGTACTCAGCAGTAAACTGAAGGAAGTGATGTGAATGGAGGTGACCTGGTGAAGAAAAAGATAAGGGAAAGTAAATTAATAAAGAATGCAGAGTCCATGTCAATTAAAATATATAACGGGTCCATAACCTTTAAAGTTGCAAGATTTAAACAACAGTGCAGTGGTGAATTCCACTGTGCAACCAGTTTCACCATTCTACATAATATTATGTTTTCCTTCTCTTTCTTTATTAAGTGGAGTTAAAGAACAGGCTGCATGCGACCACAGTTGCAAACAGGAAACCGCAGTGATCAAAACACTATACGGTTCATTATCTGTGTTAAAAAAAAGGCTCGACACTTTCTGCATTGAGTTGCAAGAGAGAAAAAAAAGCAACTCCAGCAAATAATTATAATAAAAGTGTTTTGAACAGAACAGCGAAGAAGAGTACATTTAAACTAAAACGACTCAATTAACAGCATAAAGTATGGCAGTGTAGTGGCAAGCCCTCTCGGTGGCTAGGAGATAGAAAGGGATTATCTCAGCATGGAGCTAATGCAGCCTGCACCACAAACCACAGCAAGCTCTACGTTTGACTGACAGCCACCCGGCAAAGTTGACAGAATCATTGGTGTACTGACTGCTGGCACAGGGGCTCCTCTCATCACTGTTGGAATAAATTGTTTTGCAAGAAGAGCTAGGGCAAGCAAAAGCTTGTCAGTGATAATCCAATTGATTTTTTTTTGCCCCTGCATTTTAATTTATATATTTGCTCTCATGGTCCATTTGTAAATAAGAAAAAAAGACAATTCCATCGTTGTACACTCAGAGCAGGCTATAAGATGGATCCACTTGCTTTGCAGTCAGTGCACACATCTGAAACTGCCCCTGTACACACTAAACAAAATAGCCAAACAATTTGCATGTTCTTCCAGAATTATCCTGACATTTTTTTATGCCTCCAAAACTTCATGCCATCACTCATTAAACTGTTTACCTACATACTTGGCTCGCTTTCAGTGAGTCTATCAGAAAAGCAGATTCAAATAGGAAACTAAGAACTGAAGTAGCACCAAACCACATAAAGCTGTTTGTTGGACCCTGCTGAAAGTGCCTGCATGTGGAGAATTCTGTACTTTTGTTATTTGCAAAACGTTTCCTCCCATCCCCACTCCCTCAGCTTCCAAATGAACAGTTTTCCGGTTCACAAAACACATTTTGTCTCTCAGTATTGTTCAGAAGTGAGTTTTGTTTTTGTTTTTAAGGAACATCTTTAAGGAGGAAAAGCTGAGGCCTAGGCAGCTGAAGACACAGACACCAACACTGAAGTGATTTAAATTACATAATGTCATTAAAAAAAAAGTGGGTGGTATGGTGGCTTAGACGTTAGCACGGCCGCCTCACAGTGCCAGGGACCCAGGTTCGATTCTAACCTTGTGTGACAGTCTGTGTGAAGTTTTCATTTTCTCCCTTTGTCTACATGGGTTTCCTCAGGTGTTCTGGTTTCTTCCTAAAGTCCAAAGGTTAGATAGATTGGCCATACTGTAGTGTCCAGGAATGTGCAGTGGCAAGTGGCAATTTTCCCCACATTGGCAGCTAATCAATCAACAGCTACTGTTCTTGTTCCTGATCTCCTGCTGCCACCCATTCATTCAATACCATTCCCCCTTCATTTCTGTTTACTTTCTCGCTAGCCTCAGCCACTCACTTCTGGACGCCATTGTATAACTCAAGAAAATTGTAGCAGTCTACTAGCAATATTAAAATCAGACAATCTCCTCTTAAAGAATGCCTGGCACTCCAAAATAATGCATATCCTCAACCAGACATAACATCCTACACTGTGCTAAAGTAATCATGTAAAGAAAGGCCATATGACTTTCCTATTGTTTTTCTGTGTGAACCATTTAATCTAAAAAGTTAAAAATCACACAACACCAGGTTATAGTCCAACAGGTTTAATTGGAAGCACACTAGCTTTCGGAGCGACGCTCCTTCATCAGGCGATTGTGGAGGGCTCAATCGTAACAGAATTTATAGCAAGAATTTGCAGTGTGATGTAACAGAAATTATACATTGAAAAATTGATTGTCTGTTAAGCCTTTCATCTGTTAGAATACAGTGATCATGCCATCTAATCTAATGTGACTAAGACTTTAACACGTAGGAGCAGAATTGGGCCAGGAAGCCCATTGAATCTTCCCTTTATTCAATGAGATTATAGTCTCAACCCCTCTCCCATCTTTTTCCTATAACCCTTGATTCCCTCAGTGATTGAAGAAAAACTATCTCAACCTTGAACATATTGAACAACTCAGCAACTACAGCCTGTGAAGAGCCCAGAGGTGCAGCCTGGTCCAGTCCCTGAGTCTCTGAGTACACAGTGTCCTTACTGCAGCATTACAATGAGAGTTGCCAGTGTAGCCTGAAGGGCAGCATTAAAGAGGAGGGGCATCCTGTCAGAGGATCAGAGATGTCCTCTATGATTACATCCTTTCGCCCTGGAATTTTGCACAGCAGAAACAACCTCTCTCCATCTACCCTGTTAAGGCCTCTAATATTTATATATTTTAATAAGGTCAACTCTCATTCTTCAAAACTCCAATGTGTGCAGCCCAAACTACTGAAAATCTCATAAGCCAGTCCCTCCTTACACCTGGCATCAACCAAATAAACCTTCTCGAGACTGACTCCATTCCCTGTGCATCTTTGATAAAGAGGCCAAAACTGTTCACAGCATTCCAGGTGTACTCTCTATCATGTTTATTTGATGTAGTTTTAACAAGATCTCCCTATCTTCATACTCCATCCCCTTCGAAACAAAGGCCAACATTCCCTTTACTTTCCTGTGAAACAATGTTTTAACAATAAGCAAGGCTGAAATAAACAAGAAAGGAATCGAGGGTTATAAGGAAAAGGCAGCAAAGTGGAGTTGATGATTATCGGGTCAGTTATGATTTCTTTGAATAGTGGGGCAAATATGAATGACAGATTAGATTACCTACAGTGTGGAAACAGGCCCTTCAGCCCAACAAATCCCCACCACCCACACCCCTACGGGTAATTTAGCATGGCCAATTCACCTAACCTGCACATTTTTGGACTGTGGGAGGAAAACAGAACACCTGGAGGAAACCCACGCAGACACAGAGAGAATGTGCAAACTCCACAGAGTCAGTCGCCTGAGGCAGGAATTGAAACCAGGTCTCTGGCACTGTGAGGTAGCAGCGCTAACCACTATGCCACCGTGCAGCCCTTACATCTGTTCGGCAAAGTTGGATAAAAATCTATCTCAATGTCATGATCTTGTTAAATGCCGTATTAATGCCACAACTCATCTCATTAATATTCAGCGTCTCATCTTACAAAACGTACTGAACAGTTTAAATGTGAGAAATCTCAAGATGGAAACCAAAGTGGGTGCCTGGCAACTTCAGCTCCTCACTTGCTCCAAAAGACCTCCATATTGGACACCAGGCACCTACATCTCAGGATGCACACCTGGCACTGGCCACATGCATTCCACCTCCATTGACATGTGCCCGTCTCTAAAGATTCTCATGAGACATCTCTGATCCTCTGACAGGATGCCCCTCCTCTTCAATACTGCACCTCAGGCTATACTGGCAGCTCTCATTGTAATGCTGCAGTAAGGACATTGTGTACTCAGGGACACAGGGACTGGACCAGACTGCACCTCTGGGCTCTTCATGTGCTGATATAGCACTCATTCAGTCTGAGCCTACCTGGATGTTCACAGCATCCATGCTTTGTCTGACCTTTGCATGCTTTTCCCCCATCTAGGGACATCAGGCTCACATGACTTCTGCCTTGTCCTGTCTTATCATTTAGTGCGGACGCGTAAGCAGGAACCTTGTCATGGCTGTCAGCACACCTCCAATAGCAGTTCAATGGCTTGGACACACTCAGCAGTTTGGGGTGGTCACTCAGGATGGTCTCCACATAAAAGGTGAGGAGTCAAATATTGGGCAGCCTACCACCACATTGAATCTTTCTGACATAATGGGGCTGTTTTTCTCCTGGAATCAGAGAAGCTGGTGTTACGGCTGATGGGATTAGGTGGGACAGCTATTATTTTTGGTATACATGGGCAGTTATCTCAAGTGAATGAGTAGGCGGTGCACAGGCCTGCACAGCTGGTCTTGGGGAATGGCTGAAGTCTGTACCATGCCATCCAGCAGGATCGCCAGAACTCTGACCCTGCAAAGTCAGACAACTTGCCCCCATCTGCTATGCCTTGGGCAAATTCAGGGATGCTGGAGACTGACAGTGTTCATCCTGGTATACAATAAACCTTTCAGGATGGCATGGGCACAAGGAATCCTGGTCTTTGGTCAAATATTGTGTGAGTGGCAAGTTGTTAAGGTGGGGGGTTGGTTAGCACACTTGGCTGGCTAGCCAGTTTGTAAAGCACAGTGATGCCGACAGCAAAAGTTCAGTTTCCCCCATCAGCTGATGTTACCGTGACACACCCTCCTCCTCAGCTTCTCCCCTCACCTGAGGTGTGGTGACCCACAGGTTAAACCACCACCTGTCATGTCTCTCTCTAATGAGAGATCAATTTTATGGTTTGGTGAGACTGTGGTAATGGTACTTTGCTAAGGTAGGGTCGGGATAGGACGTGAGGGACATCTTTGAGGCAGGGTAGGTAGTTAATGAGGCCTTTTTATAAGATGTGGCGAGAAATCTCACTGGGCCTCACCGCAATAATCTCTCCAAAAAACCCAACGCAACTCACATTGAGAGAAAAAACCCCGAAGATTCAGTCCTATGTTACCATCAGAAAAACCACTGTGTCTCATTAATATCATTTAGTAATAAAAAAACTGCCTGCCTAAACTAACCCCTCTCCTTATTACATGTAATTCCAGATCTACAGCAAGGTGGTTGACTCTTAACTGCCCTCTGAAATAGTCTAGCAAGCCAATCAGTTCAAAGGCAATTAGGAATGATCAACAAATACTGGTTTTGTCAGGTGATGCCCACATTTCATTCATTAATTAAAAAAAAATAAATCCCTGGTGAATTCATAACATTCTTCCAGTCCTGTTGGGACTTCCCTTTACTCCTGTTCTTTGCCTTCTGGTCTTTGATTGTCCCTCGACTGATTCCCCTCAATTGAATGTTCCATTCTGTCTGCTGTATTTATCTTATTAGAGCACATCAGCATAGAGGTAAAGTATTTGACCAGAGGTTTGCACACATTATTCTGAAGATGGGAGGTAAAATTCCACTGAAGCAGTCTGCAAATTTGAATTTGGTTTTAAATATCAATCTGAAACGGAAAGAGAGTACCATGAAGCAGTTTAATGATTATTAAAAACCCAACCTGTTCTCTGACATCCTTTGTAGTGGGGAAACTTCACAACCTTCCTCAGATTGGTCGATGTGCAATCCAGATACAAGCCAAGGTCGTTCCTTTTACAGCCCTGAATCAAACAACTTACCACTTCTGTCTGCTCTGGATCTGTGCAAAGGAATTTGTATTAAAAATCCATTCTTCCATCCCAGTTTCCAAATGATAATGTTATAATTTTACATCACACAAGTGGCAGGAATATCTGGCATTCACAAAACAAAAAAAAATCTATGTCACTACAGCGTAGCTGCTGACAAAACAGTTGAGCTCATTAACATTCAAAATGGTGATGGACAAATCATGGTCTGTTTTGATTTTTAGACTCATTTACTTTGAAAAGTTTCAACACTGGGAGTGATTATGGAAACATTCCATAATACCGATGCTTTCCTTAAGTCTGTTTAAAATGCTGATTAACATTAGCATTTCTGTGCCACAGTGGATATTTTTTGAAATTTTTGCATCCGAAAATATTCTACTCTTCTGTAACTGTAGCTAGTTTATCTTCTCCTGCTCCCCCCAATATCCAACATTAACAGCGGACAGATAGTTTGGACCAGTTGGATTTGCCCTCCTTTTTGTGTACTGGTATACATAGAAAATTATTTCCATTGTTGGTCGATGCTATTGTGGTAACTGCACTGGAACACTTTGGCTGGAAGTGTAGTAAGTTCCAGAGTACACATTTTTGTGTATGATTGCGAAATGTTGTCAATACCCATAGTCTTTGCAGTACCCGATGCCTCCAACAGTTTCTTGATATCACACAGAGTAAATCAAGCTGACTGAGGTCAGGCATCTGTAATGTTGGGGACCACAGGAGACAGCAAAGATGGAATATCCACTTCGCACTTCTGACTGAAACGGATGCAAATGCTTCAGTCTTGTCTTTTGTGCTGTTGGTCTGGGCTTCTCCCATTGTTGAGGATTGGGATATTTATGGAGCATCCACCTCCTGTTAGTTGTCACCTAAACACAGTACATTTTGGGTCCTTGCTATCTTTGGTGCTTCTTTGAAGTGGGATTTGACATGGAGGAGCAATGATTCATCAGCCAGTGTGGGGATAAGTAATCAGTAGGAAGCTTCCATGCCCACGTTTGACCTGATGCCACAAGATTTCTACAGGTCTGGAGTCATTGTTGACAGCACCCATGGCAAGTCCCTCCCAACCGTAAATCATTGAAGCACCACCTCTGGTGGGTCTATCTTGCCAGTTGGACAGGACATACCCAGAAAGGGTGAAGGGGCAAAAACAGAGGCCATTCAGCCCCTTTAGCCTGTTCCAGCATTCATAAAGCCAATCTGTTTGAGGCCCCAACTCCAAATTGCCATCTACCGTTGATAACCTATGATTCTCTTGTTAGTCGGGAACCTATCCATTTCCACTCAATGACTTTGCCTCCCCAACTCTCTGGTGAAGAACATTCCACAGACTTGCAACCTTCAGAGAAAAAATAAATTCTCCCCATCTCCATCTTTATTTGTGAACGCTCTCCCTTGGTGCTGCTGGTTGAATGATAACTGTTACTGTGGCAAAGCTATCAAGACTGTGATGGAATGCAAGTTTTCTCTATTCTGCCTAATAGCATACCCTTTTGAAGAATTAGATTTTTACCAGATCTCTTGAAGTTTGCAAGCCAGGAAATGTTCATCAACGTTTGGGGTGGCATGGTGGCTCAGTGGTTAGCACTCCTACCTCAACACCAGGGTCCCAGGTTCAATTCCATCTTCAGGTGACTGTCTGTCTGTGTGGAGTTTGTACATTCTCCCTGTGTCTGTGTGGGTTTGCTCCAATTTACTCCCACGGTTCAAAGATGTGCAGGTCTGGTGAATTGGCCATTCTATTGCCCATAGTGTTAGGTGCATTAGTCAGAGGGGGGTGGGTTGCTCCCTGGAGAGTCAGTGTGGATTTGTTGGGCCGAAGGGCCTGTTTCCACACTGTAGGGAATCTAATCTAAAAAAAAAGTGATTTTGGAAGTCCCAATAGTACTTCAGTCAAAAATGTGTTTGAAAATAAAAAGAAATTTTGCAACCTTTGCTCGCTGTTTTTGTTGTTTCCTGCATAAGAAAGGCAGACAAAAGACAATCCTATAGGATAAAGATTTACTTTCTGGGCTGAAACTCAGAAAGACGCTTGACATATGTGGGATGAAGCAGTTACCAATGGTTACAACATTTCAAATGACATATAATTTGCATATCATTTCCAGCAGTCTTACCTGAATCAGTTCCAGTCATCTGACACAAACAAGATGAAGGCTTGAGTGCTTCTACAGCTCTAGCAGAGCTGTCACTCAAAGGAGGGACACCATTCAGTCACAGCTGCTTTACAGCAACACAACCTTGAGACTTTCACCTAATTACATCCCATTTCTGTGGGCGCAGGTCCAATATTTATGATGGCGTTACTACTGAGTAATGTGTAATGTCTCGCAGTTAGTATGTCCGTATATCTTTAAGAGATGTGATTGTGAATTCATCACTGCATCATATCATGTTCGCTAAGGATGTAAAGACTCTCAGACTCCATCTTAACCTGGGACACTTGAAGCATAACATGCTGTTGGATGCCTATGACTCTGTGTGATTTTCTTTCTGACCATTCACCATCAGGACTGACAGCAGGTAAAGTGACAGAGGAACAGGGATGAAAGGTTTATTTAGTGGAGTGCTTGAAGCCAAGGGGGGAGTGTTGGCAGTTTTGGGCACTTGGCACTCTTGCTGTGGTCTCTCAGTTTCAGGGTCTAGCCCCATGATTCTGCATCAACATTCTCCTCTGCTCTTAGTGAAGCAACCAGAGGCCTGTTCGCTATCCTACCCATGGGTTTCCAGTAACATTCAGATAAAAAGCAAACCAGAAAAGAATTTCCCCAGGGTAAGAGACATAAGTGGCACAACACCACCAATTAATTGAAAAAAAATACCACTTAGATGATGCCACGAGTAGGCCATTCAGCCCATCAAGCCTGTTCTGCAATTTAGTAAGATCATGACTGATCTGATTTCTTCACATTTAGCCCTTCCTTCTCATCTTGACTATTGATGTGAAGCTGTATTATTACTTGCCCATGTTATTGCTGTGCTATGATTTCCAATTTATGATGTAATCAACACTACTCACTTGGAAGAGCTGCCCACTGATTGACCAGAAATATCTATTTTTAAGCCCATCATGAATATTGCAGTGTTTTCCTTTCAATTAAAAAGTGTCATTTGTTTAATATTTACCAACTTATTTCAACTTATTTAAGGCATTGCAGGCATGAGGCTGTATTTTAATCTGCAAATTGTTTTTCCAAGCAAGAAATATCTGAAGGAACATAACTCTGGCCTTAACATTGTTTCCTGTAGGAAACAATGATTCACTTAAAGTTTTTTCACTTAAAGTAGCGATTTTCAAGAATGCAGCTACAAATTTAAGTGAGGACTTACTGTAGGGTAAGAGGAGATTTGAGTGAATGATAAATATTGATATAAACCACTTGGGCTAAATGACATTCTCTTTTCATTAATAACACTAAATGGGGCTGTATCTGAGGTAACCTGATGTAACTGAGGCAGTAAGCTAGGCACTGGGGATTCACCGTCCGAGAGAGGAAACGTAATATTTTCAATGGTAGCAAGAGCAAGAGGGCAGGATGTGTCAATCTTAAACACAACATTGAGGGCAAGATATGCACAGTGTTACAGGTGAACCACAGGGGAATTGCATAAGGGTGTACTACATGTTGAGTAACAAATGGGCAGCCCTCACGGTCAAAGAGCCCAATCACAAGGTGGTGTCCACCATAAGCATGAAGCTCAGCAACCCACAAAGCACTTTGTCATAGCAGTTCAATCATGATCAGTACTTACAATACACCAATTCTAATCCCCATCTCCACCTTGAGTGAAATCATGTCCTTCCAGACAACATGTAAGCTAATATTTCTGTTCCTGCTAGACAGCACAATAACAGGTGTGCACGAAACATCTGTGGGTTACAACACAGTCACGTCAAATAAGATTCAGATTCCCCTGGAAGTACTAGGCAGGTTGGATCATTCATAAGTCAGAAATCTCCCCCTTCCTCTCATTCCCACCACCACATGCATTTGGAGTAACCACAAGATGATAAGAAATGAACTAACTTTGAAAGCTAACAGAGTCTTTGTTCCATTTGCTTGGGCTCACAGCCAAACCCATTGAAAGGATCCAACCTGATTTTCCATGAGAAATTGTATCACACTAAACTGGACAGTGGATTTTTTCCTGCTCCAGCCAAACAGGAGCAGAGCTACCAAACTGCCCCATCAGTGAAAGCACATAGAGTCATAGAGATGTACAGCACGGAAACAGACCCTTCGGTCCAACCCGTCCATGCCGACCAGATATTCCAACCCAATCTAGTCCCACCTGCCAGCACCCGGCCCATATCCCTCCAAACCCTTCCTATTCATCCAAATGCCTCTCCAATGTTTAAAATATCAATGGCTCCAACTTACCAGTCCTACAAGTACATCACAAAATATACAGTGTTTTTTTAACAGGAATCTGTATATATTACTTTTGTCACACACGCATTACTTATCATGGGATCTAATTACTTTACAAGGACTTTGAAAGTATCATCTATAACACTTACCCACACTTTTGTCTGTGTTTCATGATGTCCTGAACAAAAATGAATCCAAGTGTCTCAAGTAAAAAATAAGATGCTTTGTAACAGCATGAAGCACATTTTCATATTGACGCAGATGAATCATCCACTCTCCAAAAATGCAGACATTCCTTAAACAAAAGGAGGTCATTCTCTTAGCACATTGGAAGTCTGAGACCCACAGAAGGACGACAACATTCCTGGTCGAATATCCACAGGGCTAAAGATTATTATAGCTTGAAGGTGAATGAGGATAAGACATAGGGATGGGTCCTCATTACACATACTGTGTTAATGAGAAAAGGGGTAAAAATCAATGTTGTAGAACTGTTGTAGGCCTATTGATGCCTACACAAGTCCAACTCCATATTGACATCAGGTGAGTGGCCACCACAAAAATGTGGGAATTTTTTGAACGTGTGTAGCCGAGAGGTGCTCACAAAGTCTGCTGTATGCCCTTAATTGCCTCCATCTTGTTCTAATTGCCCCTACATAACACCCTTGGATTTAGCAACGGACAAGACATCAGCCTATATTAGATGAAGCAATCAGGCAAGATGCCCCTGGAGGTAGGTCAGATGACAGCAGCTCAATTCTCTTTGTAAAATAAGGCCTAATGTTGACTGAGCCTCAGACTTCACCTACAATCTATTTTTGGCCAAAATTAGTTCGATTCCCTGTGATTTTTTTTGCCAACCACCAAGAATCAGATGGCTGGTTAGTTTTGCTAAGGATTTGGAATTAATTAAGATCTTTATTATAACTGATAAGATATTCCCCAAATTAGCAATTCATTTGAATAGAGCCACACAAATATGGCCTTTGATCACTTCCAAAGAGATTGATGAGGGCATTTTTGGCTCTATACTAGAAGTGATATCAAACACCATAGAGCCAAATGGAAAAGCTGCCACCACATCCATAAGGTAAGTGGGTGGACAATCTGAATCCAAAATGGACAGCTCTCATGCTATTGTAGAAGAAATCAAATGGTGATAACCCATAGTCTCACCGCAGCCTGACACATTCCCAATCTTGGCCGCAGCACTTCAGGAGATGAAAGTTTTACACATCAGCAAAGAGAGAGAGGGGAACAAGTTCAAAGAGCTTCCCCTTGGTCATGTGACCAAAAAGAAAGGATTTGTTGGGGGGAGGTGCATGGGGGTGAGAGAATAATAATGAACACTGTTCAATCATAAATCTCAGCCAACTCAAGTAGAAATGAAATACCAGCATTCCCCAGCCCTCACTTAGTCACTCTTCTCTAACCCTGTGTTTCAAGGTTCACAACTCAAAGCTGATGCTCCACTGCATAACTGAGGATGTGTTGCGCTATCATAACTACTGTCTTTCTGATGAGATGTTAAACGGAGGCCAAATCTGAGGCTTAGCACAGTTAGATGACAAAATAAAATCCCATGATCCTATTTTGTTGAAGAGGAGGGAGTTGTCACTTTTAGCTGTGGGGTCAGGCTAGAGTGGTGGTGTTGGAGGGGGTGGTTTGGTGACAGTGCATTGTTTGTCTTCAGAAAAAATTGCGTACTCCACTATCCTCTTCAAATTAGTATTCCAGTCAACAAGTCGTCATTGCCTATAGTTCGTAAATCTTCAGCCCCTAGCACCCTACCCAGATTAACTAAAGGACAAGGACACAGTGTAGGGAGAAACGTGCAAGAGAAGGAAGTGGGGATTAAAACATTTGCATTATTATTGAAATCAGTTTTATCTTAGATACGCAGTGTATTTTGTTAAAAAACATACTGATATGATGCACAAATCACAAAAGTAGTAAGTACTAAAATGACAAAAAAAGTGCTCAAAGAGTTAACCATTAGCCTCAAAAATAGTGATTAGAAATAAATGATTTAATGTGTGGGATCACTTCATGTTGATGCTGTTGAATTAAATCTTCACTGTGAACTCCAGCACTGATGTAATGCCATGAATAACTGACCAGCGCAAATTAACTCAGTCATTCTACACTACTTATTATTCATCACTTCCTTCCAATAAAAAAAAAGGCCAATTTAGTTGTCAGGAATTTTCTCAGACCTGTAGTGTTTCACAGGGAATTTAATCTAGAGGAACTGCAGATAGTTGGTTGCTTAGACCAGCCTGCCCAGGGAACCTCTTTCCATTGCTTTCTGTCACACACAGCTTGAGGCTATATAGGCAGGTTGTATAGGCTTGACCCAAGAAGGTCAGCGGTTGTGAAGAATTTGAAGACCTGACATCTGCTGCCAGGCTTTCAGTGAAACCCTCACTCCTGTCAGCCCAAACAGAGACCGGTGTAAAATAATCCCCCCCAGCAAGGAACCTAGACTACAGTGAAAAGACTAAATGGGTCTCCTTTTTTGTCTGAGTGTCCAGCCTTGTCTGTCCCCTTCACCAGACAGGATAGAGTTCAGGCTACAATACAAACACAGCCCATATTCTCATGCCACAGTAGCATAACTCTCTCATCTTTCATTCAAATCGTGGACACCAGAGAAAGGGGTAAGGGAATCATTCACTCCCCCCACCCCCGCCCTTTTCAAAAATCTTACTAGCATTGACCAAAGTTTTTTTCTAAAAATCACTTTTTTGTTTAAAAGATTGTAAAACAAAACGACCTTTACTGATAAAATAAAAATGATTTTGACAGTCCTGCTGTATTTTTTAAACTAACCATTTCCCTTGAATGTATGATTTCTCAATTTTTTTTTGCAAAAATCAAGAAGAAATATTATTTAAAACATCAGCAGAGATTGAGCCTCTTGGTTAATAAAAACAATTTTGTCAACTCCTAATTAATGCACATTAAAAAAAAAATCTCATTTATCAACAGATCATGCTCACTTCCCACAGTCTATCCCAGGAACACTTCCTTCACAGCAACAACTGAATAGTAGAATCTGGTCCCATGATCCACTGGGACACTTTGGTTCTTAGTAATGAGGACACACACATTGTTGCTTAAGACACCAGCTTCAGTGCTTTTCACATCTGAGGTTATGTGATTCAGTCCAGGACAGGAGAAGGGAAGTAAATACCTCAGCCTGGTGAAGACTTACAGACAAAACAGCGACTGGATACATAAGTCCACACAAAGCCTGCTTACAGAGCACACCACTGTTCACTAATACAGTCAGATTTATACCCGCATGCTGAGCTTTTCCAGTTTGGGTCAGCTCAATCTACTGAAAATCTCACCTTTTGAATCCCAATCAGTTCTGAACCAATCAACCATTTTTCTCTCAAGGAGAGTGTGAGGGCTGCAGATGCTGGAGATCAGAGCTGAAAATGTGATGCTGGAAAAGCACAGCAGGTCAGGCAGCATCCAAGGAACAGGAGAATCAACGTTTCGGGCATAAGCCCTTATTTCTCCTCCCCCCACCTTGTCTCAGTCAAATCCCTCAAACTCAGCACCGCCTTCCTAACCTGCAATCTTCTTCCTGACCTCTCCGCCCCCACCCCACTCCGGCCTATCATCCTCACCTTGACCTCCTTCCACCTATCGCATTTCCAACGTCCCTCCCCCAAGTCCCTCCTCCCTACCTTTTATCTTAGCCTGCTGGACACACTTTCCTCATTCCTGACTAACTTGTTCAACTTCAAATTATGTTTTCTTTTCATGGGGAACAAAGCAGTAACAAATAAAATCAGGAGTCCTAAAGTGGATACTGAACATTTGAAACAAATCCAGAGAAGGCTAGAGAAACTCAACAGGTCTGGCAGCAACTGTGGAGAGAGAAACAGAATAAAAGTTTCCAAGTCCACTTAAAAGCTTCTTCATTTCAGTCGACAGCCCAGGTGCTATATAAGTACAAATGTTTACTTCCTTTTTCAAGTTCCCTTCCAAAACACACATCAGCCTGACTTAAAGCGATATTGCAGTTGCATCGCTATCGCCGAGTTAAAAATCTCCCTCCCTCAAACCAGTGTGAGAATGCCTATCCTTCTTCACTGCAGCAGCTCAGAAACACAGCTCAGCTTGTTCTCTCCAGAGATGGGCAATAAGTGTTGACCTAGACAATGATGTCCACATCCTGTGAGCGCATATAAGAAAATCAGAAGAAAGCTAAAGGGCACACGTTTGCACTGTACAGTTTGAACTGTGGTCTGAGACTGGGGACTGGTCGGACTCCAGGACCCTGTCATCAGGGCCAGAGGGGGTGGGGTCCCCAAGACACAGCATTGACATTGTAACTACTGACATGATCTTCCAGCCTCCTAATTGGCTAACTGTGTTCATCGTTCTGTTAAAGAAGATGGAAAGGCACTTGAAACAAAACAAATTTCTGGAGAAGCTCAGCAGGTCTGGTAGCATCTGTGCAGAGAAAGCAAAGTCAATGTTTTGGGTCCCAGTGACCCTTCTTCAGAGCAGGTCACTAAGTTTGCGTCACACGTAGACAGAGTGGTTAAGAAGGGGTTTAGCACACTTGCATTCACTGCAATGACCGTTGAATATAGGAGTTACGACATCATATTGAAGTTGTACAAGACGTTGGTGAGGCCTCTTCCAGAATACTGTGTCCTGTTCTGGTTGCCCAGTTATAGGAGGAATATGATCAAGTGGAGAGGGTTGAGAAAAGATTTACCAGGATATTTCCAGAGATGGAGGGTTTGACTTATAGGGAGGGGCTGGAAAGACTGAGACTTTTTTAACTGAAGCATAGGACATTGAGGGGTGACTTTGTAGAGGTTTTTAAAATCTTGATGGGTATAGATAAGGTGAATGGCAGGTGTCTTTTCCCTAATCTAGAGGATTTCAAGAATAGAATTTACACAGAGTGGTCTGTGTGTAGAATGAACTTTCAGAGGAAGTGGTAGATACAGATACAGTTAAAACGTTTAAAAGGCATTAGGATAAGTACATGAATAGGAAAGGTTTGGAGAGATATGGGCCTAGCACAGGCAAGTGGGACTAGTTTAGTTTGGGAACATGGTTAGCATGGTCTGGTTGGACTGAATGGTCTGTTTTCGTGATGTATGACTTTATGACGCTATGTGTTGAAAAGGCCTCAACCACAATTTAAAACAGAGGCTGCTACCTCTCTTCTTATATCGAGGTAATCATTAGTGGATGCAAGTTCGGATAAAGGTAATACTTTGCTTGGGTTGACAACTTTGGGTTTAATTTTATTTTGGAAATTTCTTGACTTCCTACTTTCAAATGTCCTTCCCTCACAACCTAATCTCACCCAAGTTCTTGCCATTGGTGATTGGACACATCCAACCTCACAATATAGCACCACGAACATTTCATTAAGACACCAACAGGCACTTTATCGCTCAATTGATTTATTCTTGACTTCAATCCAACAGCCTTTAAGCTCAGTTCCACTAGTTTTATCATTATTAATGAGAGGTGTTTAAAGAAAATGAGGAAAACACATCATTTAGCCTCTCTATCCCTGTGATTTTCCTTCTGGATTTACTTGCACCACTGTCCAGGAGAGTAATTGAAGGTGCCAGAGTCTGGAGGCCATTCCAGGAAATTTGCTAACCCTGCATTATGTTACTATGGAAAAATCATGCTGATCAGCAGAGGTGAAAAGTGGTCAAATTTATGCGATTAATTGTAGTTTCCTGTGATTTGATTGATCGGTGTTTGCTGAAAATGTGTTGCTGGAAAAGCGCAGCAGGTCAGGCAGCATCCAGGGAACAGGAGAATCGACGTTTTGGGCATAAGCCCTTTTTCAGGAATAAGGAAAGTTTGTCCAGCAGGCTAAGATAAAAGGTACAGAGGAAGGACTTGGGGGAGGGGCGTCAGAAATGTGATAGGTGGAAAGAGGTCAAGGTGAGGGTGATAGGTCAGACTGGGGTGGGGGCGGAGAGGCCAGGAAGAAGATTGAAGGTTAGGAAGGCGGTGCTGAATTCGATGGATTTGACTGAGACAAGGTGGGGGAAGGG
>NC_057719.1:17599164-17627472 GCF_004010195.1 Chiloscyllium plagiosum
AAGGTGGGGGGTGGGGCCAGTGTAGTTGCGGAAGATGGACTGTTCCACATATCCTACAAAGAGGCAGGCATAGCTGGGGCCCATGCGGGTGCCCATGGCTACTCCTTTCGTTTGGAGGAAGTAGGAGGATTGGAAAGAGAAGTTGTTCAGGGTGAGGACCAGTTCAGTCAGTCGAAGGAGGGTGTCAGTGGAAGGGTACTGGTCGGTACGGCGGGAAAGGAAGAAGCGGAGGGCTTTGATCGGTGTTTGATAATGTTAGTCTGCTGACCGGGCGGTGTTCACTGTGCTTGACTGATTAAGCCTGGGCGAAGCGTCTGAGCTCCATTGTAAACAGTAGCTTCCCGAGATTCCCAAAGCTGTTAACGTGTGTGTATGATGTGGAGATGCCGGTATTGGACTGTAGTGTACAAAGTTAAAAATCACACAACACCAGGTTATAGTCCAACAGGTTTATTTGGAAGCACTAGCTTTCGGGGTGCTGCTCCCTCATTAGGTGATTGTGTAGAAATCATTTGATTGCTGAGATGTTTTAGTCCCTGTAAACAAACCTGTTGCAAGTTTAGAACTAGTGTCAACTTTGCATTACTGTGAGGTAAATCAGGTACTTAAAGAATACAAACAGGCAAATACACAACAGCAAGGACTGGTGTTAAACTCTGGTCAAGTCTTGTGCACAGTCAAGAGTGTGGTGCTGAAAAAACACAGGTCAGGCAACATCAGAGGTTCAGGAGAATCGATATTTCAGGCCTATGCCCTTCATCAAGAAACCCGAGACATCGATTCTCCTGCTCCTCGGATGCTGTCTGACCTGGTGTATCTTTCCAGCATCACACTCTTGACTCTGATCTCCAGCATCTGCAGTCCTCACTTTCTCCAAGTCCTGTGCACATCCATTCATGAATATCATTCTCCCTTTATAAATAATAACAATGCCACTTTGAAAAAAGGTAGAAACATCAGTAATCCACCAATGCACAATTTTGAAGACAGGAGACAATGAAGGAAGAAAAGCAAATCAAAGACCCATTTTCCCCACATCTCACCCTATTAGCTGTCTCTAATATAACTGTGTATATTGTGTACCTGGGATTATAATAGAATGTGCTGGAGAAACTCAACAGGACTGACAGCAAATAGAAAATGTCAGTGGTAGAGGGAAGAGGAACTCAGGAAGCCTGACTGGAAAGGGACATCATTCATTGTTGAACACTAAAATACAACCACAACTTATGGTGTATGTCGGCTACACATCTGTGTGGACGCTCCTGATTAATCTGTTATTATAAGTATCTGAAGCAGGTGGGACATTTACCCAGGGACACCGCTAGTACACTACTGGAGCCTTGGGTCTGCTATTTTTTTGAAAAATCAGCCTGATCAGAGATGTTATTACTCACTTCTGGAGCAGGTTCTGTCACTTGACCACAGACCCCACACACTAGAAGTAGGGACAATACCACTGTACCATGAGGGCCCTTCGAAACCATAGGGTTTTTTTTTCTTGTCTGTGAGTGTAGGAGGTTTATAGGAGGGTTAGAGTTTAATCTGTAGTTCATACATGTTTACTAATGAGTTGAATTTACTTATTTGGAATAGACATTTTCAAATCAAGTTGCTCAGTGAGATATTATTATACACCTCTGTAGCAAGTCGGACTTGAACTTGGATATCCTGGACACTACCGCAGTGCCACATGAGCAACGTGATTCTGCATTATTCTTTTTAACATCTAGAAGTGCTAACACACAAATGAGCACTTTTGTTCCCCATCACCAAATCATTTTTTGTTTTTAAACAGATAACCACCAACCAGTAAATCATCCATGTGGTCAGTTAGATATTGACATGCAAAGCCCATTACTGGTAATGCAAACCATTAGAAGTGAGGGAGAGGCAGGGAGAGAGGAAGGTGGCTAAATCAAAATGGAGTTGGAGGGGAACTGAGTGTGCTTTATGTATATGAAGGGCTATCACATAAAACCGAATGTTGTTTTTTACCCATCACCAAATTACAGCAACTTTTTTTTGTTTTTAACTATTAACCACCACCAGTAATCACCCATGTAGCCAATTATATATTTTGGGTGTGTTTTGTTTTCTTTTCTTTTTCTTTGTTTTCACTGTTTTTTATCCCCAGAAGTGCTATCACACACAACTGAGCGACTTTTCCACTACCAAATTACCGTGATTTTTTTTATGCTAACCATCACCAGTAACCACCCATTCAGCCAATTTAATATCTACAAGAAAAAACTGTTAGGGCAATAGAAACCATCAGAAGTGAAGGGGAGGTAGGGACAACGCAAAGAGGTAAATCTGGGTGTGCTTTCTTTTAACCTATTTTCTAATCAACCTGTTCAAAGCTCTGGAACAGGTGGGACTTGAACACAGATCTCCCAGCTCAAAAGGTAGGGATACTACCACAGGGTGCGCTTTGATTTGTTTTTATTTCCTTATGGGTGTGCTATTTAAAGGGCTCAGGTCAGTTCCCGCTGAGCGGGCAATTGCCTGTTACCAAGGGAACTTCTCCTCATTGAGCTCCACAAGGCGATTAGTTAGGGGATTTTCCCCATGGGCCTTGTAGCGGTTATCACAAAGCCCCTGGGTGTTTATTGAGAGGTTCAATTGGGGAATTGGCAGGTGGACTTACCTCCACATTTGGTGGGAAACCTACAGACATGCCATCCCTTAGCTTCCCACCTCATTTTATTTGATCTAACCACACACCCCCAAACCGCAGCAAAATTATTTCACAGCCTGTCACCAGAGAGCTGACTGTTCTCAAAAGTGGTGTCACACCACAGACACATTAAGACAAATGATTGCAACAGAGTTTTTGAGTTCTCAAAGTACAATTCTTAATCAATAGTCTAGATTTTTATTTTCTTTATTAATTTGCGGCATGTGTGTGTCGCTAGCTGGCCAGCATTTATTATCTATCCCTAGTTGCCCTTGAGAAGGTGGTGGTGAGCTGCTTTCTTGAACTGCTGCTGTCCACCTGCTGTGAGTTGACCCACAATACCCTTGGGGAGGGAATTCCAGCGACAGTGAAGAAACCGCAATTATTTCCAAGTCAGGATGGTGAGTGGCTTGGAGAGGAATTTGCAGGTGGTGATGTTCCCATATATCTGCTACTCTTGTCCTTCTACATGGAAGTGGTCGTGGATTTTATGGCATCCCAGCAGTGGTCCACTGGCCACCAATCCTGACCCCTGCTGCAATCAAAAAAGAGACAATGGCCTAGTGGTATGGTCACTAGATTAATGATCCAGAGAGCCAGGTAACATTTCCGGGATCTGGGTTTGAATGGTGGGACTTGAATTCAACATAAAAAGGTCAAATTGAAAGTTAAATGGTGACCACAAAATTACTGTCATTTTTTTTCAAATGCATGTGGTTCACTAATGCCTTTTAGGCATCCTTTCCTGGCCTAGATTACATGTGACTCCAGACTCACAGCAATGTGGTTTATACTGCCCTCTGAAACAGCCCAGCAAACCATTTTCTTAGTCATAGAGTTATACAGCACAAAAACAGAACCTTCGGCCTAACTCGTCCATACCAACTAGATATTCTAAATTAATCTTGTCCTATTTGCATAAACTTGGCCCATATCCCTCTCAACCCTTCCTATACATGTACTCAATCAGATGTTTGTATAAACCATCGGAAAATCTTAAGGATTGAAATGGGACAGATCATCTGATATCAAGCAAAACTCTAACACTAGCAAACGTAGCCCTGTCAACTTTACTAAGTCCTCCTTATCAATACCTTAGGGGTAGTGCCAAAATTGGGAGAGCTGTCCCGCAGCCCAATCAAGCAACAGCCAGGCATAGTGGGACAGACACATTCCTCAGAAACTAACTAGCCTCAGAAGCCACTTATATGGCTTAGGTTATTCTTTTGGAAACTACACTTCACAGAATCAGAGACAGCTAAAAGCAACCATTTGTACCACAATATCTGAGCTTTAAGAAGTCGGTCGTGTAAATATACAGCTCCACCTTAGCGTAGCCTTCACCTAGCTAATTACTTTGCATGAATTAGGAAAGATTTGTCCAAATATGAATGAAAATGTTTGAACATCTCCATTGTTACAATGCAACAAATTGCCTGGCTTACCATAAGGAATGGTAGGGAGATCTGCTATGCATTTTATGGGGTTTTAGTAAAAGGAAGATATTGAGAAGTGTCACGCAGTAAGTTGCTAGTCTTTTATCTTGGCCAGAGTAATGATTCTTGGTATGTCTAATAGAAAATGGTATCAGTGATCCCACTTCCTCTCTGGTACACTGAAAATCCTGGCACCATGTTGCGGAAGCACGCTGGAAATTAATTTAAATTAGTCTTTTAATATTAATTTAATGTAAGTTAATGACTGTGTATCTTGCTTAACCACTGCTGAGTAAATCAAACGTTTAGATCACAGCACTCAGAGTTGTGCTTTGCACCTGGGGTACCAATGACACAAATAAAACCCAGCTCGTGTTATAATAGCAGCTTTGTGGAAAGGTAGAGGAGCTGTGATCTGGTGTTGCAGAACATCGATATACCAATGAGCTGGAGCATGGAAATCTGGCACAGTCTTTTCACATTCTCAATTCCCCATGTGGGGCCACAAGTTTCCTCTGTTCGATAATTCTACTGAAAATCATGCTGGCGTCAATAAATGTGTAACGCTCCATTAAAGAGGTAACTGAAGCCTCACATCCCCAAGCAGCCAGCTACATGATATTCAGCATCAAACCAGTGGCAGCTGAATCCATAGTTTTCCCTATGCTTCCTTCAGTAGGACAGTGAACGACAAGTGTCTCTTATGAGCTGTGCCTAGCTGGGAGGAACTTGGCACTGAAGGCAAAAGGAAGTTACACAGATTAGGTACCTGCCTGCTAAGGCTGTCCTGTCCAGTGCTGTACCTCATTCATAACCGGTATGCAGTATCCATGATTACCTACCCTTTGCCTGTTATATTATTGGCTCAGCTGACACTGAATCCCCTGTGAATTGGGTACATTGACTGTCTATAGACATTCATTTTTACACTTGTCATCCAAAGGACATTGACAAGTTGGTGGAGTGAGCAGACAGGTGGCTCCTGAGGTTCAGTGCAGAGAAGTATGAGGTGATGCACATTAGTAAGAAGAACGTTGGAAGACAATATAAAATAGGAAGTAGAATCCTAAAGGGAATGCAGAGGTAGAGGTGCCTGAGTGTATAGATGCGCAGATCAATGAAGGTAGCAGGATATGTGGAGAGAGAGAGAGAGAGAGAGAGAGAGAGAGAGAGAGAGCACACAGTCATTAAAGCACATGGCGTTCTCAATGGCTTTGTTAAAGGGCATCAAGTACAAGAGCAAGATGGTGATGTTAAATTTGCACAAGACAATTGTTAGACTTTAGCTGGAATATTGTGTACAGTTGTGGACACTACATTGTCAAGTCAAGTCACCATATTCATACCATACCATAGGGCTGCTCTCTCATTAGACAGGGACAACTGGCAGTGATTTAACCTGAAGGCCACCATGCTTCAGGTGAGGAGAGGAAGAGTCCTTCATGGTAACCTCAGCCATTGTGGGGATTGAAGTCACAAAGTTGGTATTACACCACTTTAAGTCAACCACCCAGCCAACTGATCTAAACCAACCCTGTACAGCATTACAGGAAAGAATGTGAATGCATTGGAGGAAGTGCACAAGCATGGTTCCAGGAATGAGAAACTTCAGTTATAAGGAGAGATTGAAGAGATGAAGGCTAAGCAGAGATTTGATGAATTGCTGATGTTGGACTGGGGTGGACAAAGTTAAAATTCACAACACCAGGTTATAGTCCAACAGGTTTATTTGGAAGCACTAGCTTTTGGAGCACTGCTCCTTCATCAGGTGGTTGTGGAGTATAAGATCATAAGAAACAGAATTTATAGCAAAAGTTTACGGTGTGATGTAACTGAAATTATATATTGAAAAAGATCTGAATTGTTTGTTAAGTCTCTCATTGTTTAGAATGAACATGTTGATTTCAGTTCTTTCATATGTATATCGCAGAACATTTAAAAGTTCCATTCTCAAATAAACTTTAACAATTGGTGTCATGTCAGCCCAGATAATGCATTGAAGGTGTGAGCTGTCCTGTGTGAGGCAGTCTGTGCCATAATAGTCAGATGGATTCTAATCTAAAAAAAATGGATTTACAGAATCTTACATGGATTCATGCAGTTTTTGAGCAAAGTAAAATGCACGGTGGTTAGCACTGCTGCCTCACAGCACCAGAGACCCGGGTTCAATTCCCGCCTCGGGCAACTGACTGTGTGGAGATTGCACATTCTCCCTGTGTCTGCATGGGTTTCCTCCAGATGTTCCGGTTTTCTCTCACAGTCAAAAAATGTGTAGGTTAGGTGAATTGGCCATGCTAAAATTGCCTGTAGTGTTAGGTGAAGGGGTACACGTAGGAGAATGGGTCTGGATGGGTTGCGCTTTGGCGGGTCGTTGTGGACTTGTTGGGTCGAAGGGCTTGTTTCCACACTGGAAGTAATCTGACTAAGTAACTGAGGGGTGGGGAGATCTCCTCAAGAAACTGGCTCTTAGGCATGAGGTAAGGTGGAGGTCTTGTTGTAATGTCACTGAATCCAGAGGTCCAGTCTCATGTTCTAGGAATGAGTTCAGATACCACCATGGCAGCTGGTGAAATTTGAAGTCAATTAAATAAAGTCTTTTTAAAATAAAGGCTTTAAAAAGTTAGCTTAAAGTAACAATTGTCACAGAAATCCATTTGGTTCACTTATGTCCTTTGAGAAGGAAATTTGTCGTCTATAACATGTCTGACCTACATGTGACTCCAGGTTCCCCGATTGACTTTTCACTGTTAATTAGACACTTAATTGTTAACTGGATTGTTAATTCCGAGAATCAGGTAATATTCTTGGGACTCGGGTTCGAATCCCACCATGGCAGATGGTGGGATTTGAATTCACTAAAAATTTGGGATTAAGAGTCTAATGATGACCACTAAACCATTGTTGATTGTCAAGAAAAAGACTAACTGGTTCATGAATGTCCTTTAGGGAAGGAAACTGCCATTCTTAACTGCTCTGGCCTACATGTGACTCCAGACCCGAGCAATATGGTTGACTCTTAACTGGCCTCTGGGCAATTAGGGATTGCAAACAATTGCCAGCGTTGCCAGCAACACCCACAAGTTATGGTTTTGAAATATCTGATGGTCCTACTGATGATCACTTTGGCAGTGGATAGTTGGAATGATATGAATAGGCGGTCATTCATCCAAAACTTCAGGAGTTGATAGCTAAATGTTTGGACTGGTCAGGGGCAGTAAGGTTGAGGCTGATGATGTTCTGTAAACGGAGACCTTGAATGTTGAGAGGTTGCTGCAAGCTATGGAAAAGCAGGATGAAGGGGAAAACTGGTCATGGTTACTTTACCAATGAACTGTAGACTCTCAAAAAGCTGAGACACACAATTTGGCCATTTTGACCTCAAATTAATCCTGCTTCCAATATTTGGAGCCCTTTCCAATCACAGCATCGTTGTTTCACTTTAGCTGCACTTTTACCACAGATACATCTGTGGACTGATTATGTTATGATGCCTGATTTGGACCTATGACCCGTGCCCAGATAAATAACGGAATCCTCTTGATTATTTACTGTTTCGAATCTGATGAGATTCCTTACAGATCAATGCTCCCCTCTGCATACCCCCAGCGACACAAAATTCCCAGGTTAACCAGGTTACAATGCTCAGTGGGCGACATCGAAAACATCATCTGTCTTTGTGCCAAAGGAACGGAACGTAATAATTTTCCATCATCTTTGCAGTTTGCATCAGAAAAGGTATAACAGAACAAGGTCAATGTATTTGGACAGGATACCTCCTGTCTGCCTGAAGAATGGTACCAGGCAAGGTCAGTTTTCCGAAGCAAACTATCACAACGTTGTTCCACATGGAGCATCAGGGCTGGCAGCATCTTGGTATTGAAATGGCTGTTTGGGTCAGCATTTGTGTCAGACGATAATTCCCTGGTGGACCTTGCAGCTCTGGGAAGTGACATCAATTACACCAAATTTTTCAGTGATGAAAGGCCTGTCAGTCCAATTTACCTGTATAGGCCTTTTCTTCATCTTGTACTCTCAGCATATCTCTCCATTCTCATTTCCATAACAATTTGGATCTACTTATCTAACGTCCCCTCAAATTCTCTTGCTCTTTTTTGCCTCAACCTCTCCAGGTGATGGCACATTTCACAGGAAAATGTTTTCTCCTGTGTTCCTTTATTGGTGACTATCTTTTATACACAATGCTGGTCATTTTAGACTCTTAGAAATAGACTCAGCTTCTCTGCATCCATCCTGTCAAACTGCTTGATAAATTTTAAAGACTTACAGATTGCCTCACTTCTAAACAAAAACAAAAGTGCCAGTCAGTGGCAGAACACAATGGACAGCCCACTTCCAGCTTCAAGAAATGCAGAGGTTCACACGAATCTGATATTTGATCCACAGCATGAAAAGGTCTGTGAACATCTCCCCACTGAACCACCACAAAACGTTCTGTTTGTGCATCAACTTTGTACAGTTCCCAGGCGCGCCGCCACCACTCCGACCTTTTCAGTGGCAGTGTCTGAACGTTCAACAGCTTTAATGCTGCCATAACCCTGCACAAGGTAACTACAACAGTGCATCAAATGAAACACATCACTTTGGCATCAACCGGAGGGCAAACAGGAAGACAACACAGAATCCAAAGCCATCATCAGGAAGCTAAACACATCCAGAAAAAGAAAGAAAGAGTAAGAAAATAGAAGGGTTTGTACATAAAATGTTAAATGTTTAAATACAAAAAAAGGAAAGTTAGCCGAGTGTGGTAAAAGCCTTGTGAAGGTTAGTGCAATTGGAATGTGACATAAGGAGAATATAAAGTCTTCTGAAGAGATCAATGTCACTGCAGCAGTTAGAGGTTTCATTATATCACAACAGAGAAGACTAAGGAACATTTTGCCTCTTTGGCCTGTTCTGTCATTTAACTAAATCTTGACTGATCATCTACCTCAATGACATTTTTCCACACCATCCCCATAATTTGGAAATCTATTGATCTCTGTCTTTAATATGCTCAATGACTGAGTCTTCACAGCCTTCTGGAATAGAAAATTTTAAAGATTCATGACATTCTTAATGAAGAAACTGCATAGAACCACATAATATGCACAGAGGGAACCCATTGTGTCCATGCTGACCACACCCCCTCATCTCAGTTCTCAATGGCCTTCCTCTTATGTTGAGACAGTGTCCACCAGCTTTGTACCTTCTCCCCTGCACTCCTCCCCTACCCACTCCTTTACCCTTCGCAAAGCGAAACATCATTCTTGTGTCAAACCCTAGCAAGCCTGTAAGAACTTCAATTGTTTCAATGAGATCACATCTCAATCTTCCAAACATAGGCAGAGTCCCTCCACAAGGGCAAACCCCAGTATTAGTTTAGAGAATCTCTGATGCACTCTATTGATGACAAGTATATAGGCAAGGAGAAAAAAACTACACAATACTCCAGGTGTGATCTCACCCAGAATCGATATATTTGCAGCAAGATATTTTACTCATGTTTACTCATGTATTCAAACCCTCTTGTATTAAAGGCCAACATACTTTATGCCTTCATATTTGCTTGCTGGACCTGCATGTTATGAACAAAGACAGCCAGGTCCCTTTGGACATCAACCTTGCAATCGCTCACCACCTTAGAATCTCTGCATTTTCTTTTAAAGAGGGAATAAACCATTCCCAATAAGCAACAAAATTGAGTAAGTCAGAAATTATTGATGGGATTTTCTAAAGATGGTCAGCTTCTTGGGGATATACACTTGTTTTGCATTGATTACTTGCTACTTTTCACTAATAGGTTTAATTGTAAAATTGCTCATCCTAATTTTTGACTGTCCCTCCACATATGCCACACTTAAGCTTGAACCTTTGGGTCATGGTTCTTACTTTTCTCTCTCAAGCCCAACACCAAATTCAGCTCATAAAGTCATGTTGCCATGAAAACCAGGCACCGTTTAATTGTTCCATTTAATAATAAAGTTGGAAGTCCCCCTCCAATCTCAAAGTGAAAGCTACATCAGTTATGTTTATCAAACTATCATGACATGAATGAATAAGTAATGAAGTTTCATATGATATTGGTTGGTGAATAAATATTGGATAGGATATCAATACCATAACTTTCACAGAGCCATGCCACAAGATGGCTTCTTTTCCACCTGAGAGGGCAGACGCAGCCTCAGTTTAACATCATAGCAATAAGTATAGCACCACAGTACAACAGGTCTTCAGATCATGTGCTACCTTCAATTAGTTATGTTAAATCTCTCTGTGTGGCATCTCTCTTGAGGAGAGGCCTCAAAAGAACTGGCCTTCAATTTAGGAAACATAAAGGATTAGTTTTTATTGTCTGTCAGAGTTAATGTTCCAGTGAAGAGAGGGGGTTGATCAATACCTTGCCAGGTTATACACACAGAATCCTTCACTGTGAATTTCCTAAGTCCACTTATGTCTTATGAACCACTTAAAAGGCCCTATTGATCCTTAATTGTGGGTTTCTGATGCAGACTACTAATTCTCTTGAGAAACCAGCAGCTATGCCTTTAACCTTTTCTTAGCCAAATCCTTTCCTTACTCCCAATTCACTTGGGTGGTCATCCTGTGGCCTGCAGTGCATATATGCCTTCAGAATGAAAGTTATTGAAAGACTGGATGAAAATAGCCAGAAAGGGGAAGAAAAATGATAATGTTCATATATTAATAGATTGGAAAGCACAACAATTCATGAATGACTTCTATTCAGAAAAAAGTCAGTGACTTAGTTTATTCCTCTTTTCATATGCCCTCTTACACTACTACATGACCCTGTGGCCTAACTGGAGGTAGAGAATGAAGGGGAAAGAAATCCTAAAGACATATTCTTAAAGCAACGTAAAGTATATCTACTGCACAACAGTGTGGAGGCCTGCACTTGACAAGGTCAGGCGACTGAGGCAGGGATAAATGAGAGTTACCTGAACTATTTCATTTGTCACTGACCAGACTTCCTGCAAAGCCTGAAAATCAATTCGACTGAAAACAAGTTTCTTTCAGGGCTTTTCAAATACCTGTCATAAGTGAGATATCTATAGAAACAGCATAAGCAAAATAAAGAGTTTGTAATCATAAATTTTGTGTACTGTTTTGTGAAGAGTGTAAAAGACTCTCTCTTTGGCAGAATTTATGAAGATCTGTTAATGGCTAGCCTGAGTTGTCCCAGGTGTCCCAGACAGCAATGAGGTCTAAACCACATTAGACCAGATCAAGAGTTTTTTGACTATGTCCAAGTTGTGACAGGTTTTGAGGGATTTCCACCACAAGGCCTAGCAGCATTTCTTGACATATCTTACCAAACACACCTCAAAAATACCTACCCCACTGCCATGGTGCTCCTCTGGTCCAATTCTAGCCTTACCTTCCCACAGGCTGTTCCCGGAAGAATTTGCTACTTAGCGGATATCAACTGTAATAATGCAGGAAGCCTGACAGGAAAGGAACACCATTTATTGCTGAACCAAAATATTGCCACTAGTCTCGGCAATATAGATAAATAGGCTAATCCCGGTCTGGAACAGATATTTCTGCAGATCCATCCCTGGGTCTGCTTTATTATTTTTAAACAAACAATAATCTCAGAACCAATTATAGAAACTTACTCAATTCTCACTGAAATCCCTGAGTATGCTTTACATTTATTCTTTTTGTAACCAATCTGTTTAGAGAAAACCCCGAGTAAAGGCGAGATGTGAACACAGGCCTCTGAGCTCAGAGGTAGGAACACTACCAGTGCACCACAAAATTCCCCTTATACCCAGAAGTGCTCTCACACACAACTCAGCAACTTTCCCACCAACAAAATCTCCGTGATTATTATTTTTGTTTTTTTAAAACTACTAAATGACCATTAGTAAAAACACCCATGTAGCCAATTAGATATTTACATGCAATGTCTGTTAAGGGTTAAAGGGCTCAGGTGATGAGTTCCAGCTGACCAAGGAAACTCATCTTCAACAAGTTCCATGAGGAAATTAATTACCAATTCTCCATAGGCCCCAAAGGGGTTGTCACTTCCCTCCCCCTCTGAGTCTGAGTGTTCCTCCTTGCTCCTGTCACAATGGGACCTCCTGCGTTGTTTTGCCCATAGCCCTATTCCTTTTGCTTTTTGGGTCTGGTTGAGAGCTGTATAATAAGTAGGTGAATGGCACCTCTGCAAAGATCATTGAAGAATCACTGCAAGGGGCTTATCCTTGGATTCTCGGCAGAGATGGACAATGTGTTTTCTTTGCTTTTGTGTGGACTTCTTCCCAGTTTTACAATACCGTTCCTTTATTTTTCAAATGACAACTCCTGGGATCTCTGGTGAACTATCAAAGTTCCTTATGTGGACTTGATCTGCCCCTAGCCTTATCTGATACGGAGGAAAAACCTCCGCTTTACTCTGCTCCTTTTCCTAATTTTCACTTTCTCTTTCATAAAGCATAATCCATCCTTGTCAATTCTGCACCTGAGGTGCCTTACCTCATTTACTGAGAACACTTTTTTTTCCCTTTCTAGCTAGATTCTAGCCTCGGGAAATCACCATAGGACCTCTTCCAAACTTTCCACACATTCCTTTGCAGTTGCTATTGAGACAAAGACTTCATCCAGACAGACTGCCCATCTGGCACCCCCTCAGAGAATGTTCCTCAAGACTGTTTGTACAATGATGCAAACTGAAGATATCCCAAAGAGCAGTGAGTGTACTCGCAAGGTCCTTTATGAGTATTTATTGGGACATACTTCCTGGATGACCCCTCAAGCTCCAGTTGGAGGTAGGCATGCCTCATATTCAATTTGGAAAACATGTGATTCCCCTCCCCCACCCAGCTTTGTGTACAAGTCTTCTATATGTGCCATAAGGTATCTGTCTAAGCGGGAAATGCTGTTGACTGTCAACTCAATCCCCACAGAGATGGACCGAGCTGGAATCTTATCATAGTTTATTGGTCTTCTCCTCCTCTTCAGACACTAAGCTCTGCCACAAATCCATCAACTTGGTTGTGAATTCAGGGTGCTCTTGGTGTGGGTTTTAGGAATGGTACCCTTACTGCTCCACCAGAAAGACTTTTCATGATGGAGAAGTGGACGGGTGAAAGGATTCTTGGGTCTGCTCTTACCACCTAATATCATGAGGGAATCAGACTGACCGAAGCTTCCTAAACCATCCTGCCTCCAGTGTCCTACTGCAAGACAGACGGCAGGTGGTGGAGTTAGGGAATCACAAAGATCAGTCAGATTGGTTTTCCTATTGCAGCCATTTGAAGATTGTTCTCTTACTGTTGAGTTAAGAAGAATCGTGAGTTCAAGCCCCACTCCAGTGTCACCATTGTTGTATGTATGTTTGTTGAACTGGGAAGTTGATTTGCAGACATTTCATTCCCTTTCTAGGTGACATCCTCAGTGCTTTGGAGCCTCTTGTGAAGCGCTGCTGTACTGTCTTCTGGAATTTGTTTTGTTTCAGTCCCACTGCATCCAGTTTCCATTTACGGTTGTTCATTGTATTCGCCGGAATACTGGGTCGAGGCCAGTGTGTTTATTGATGAAGTCCAGGGATGAGTGTCAAGCTTCTAGAAATTCACTGACTGTCCTCCGTTTAGTTTGTCCTATTATCAATGTGTTGTCCCAGTCGAATTTGTGGTCCTTGTCATCTGTGTGTATGGATGCCAGGGACAGCTGGTCATGGCATTTAGTGGCTAGTTGGTGTTCAGGGATGCAGATTGCTAGTTGTCTGCCTATTTGTCCTATACAGTGTCATGCTGAGGGAGTGTTGCACTATCAGTGCACTGTTCCAGATTAAATGTGAAACGAGATCCCCAATCACCCCTTGTTGCTGAATGTAAAACATGCACAGCATTATTTTGAAGAAAGATTGCCTTACAACAATGTAACTCAAAAAGTCTTGAAAACATGTCAAATAGGATTTTTTTCTCTCTTAAAATATTTGCAAATGAAAGAAACAAATAAGTTGATGTTTTAAGAGCTAATACTTTAGGACAAGGGAAGAAAATGTTACCCACCCACAACAGCGCCTGTTTTCTTTATTTGAAATAAAAACCTGTTACTGATATATCCACATAGTCATGTCATTGCCAATAATTACATTTCTCAGAAAAAAAAGGAATAAATTGGGTCTTGATTGAATTGATTAGAAACCTTTATAATATTTTTTTTCCCTGCTATGAAACTAAAAAAAAAAGACAGGCTAAAATATTCATAAACTCAGCAGCATCTCAATGAAATTATTGAAGCTGATATAGGTATCAACTCCCTGAATCTCTGTTGGAAACTCCCACAACTGAAGCACAAGCATGTCATTCCAGCTCATCGGGAAATGGGCACTTTACATAACACCCCTCAATTTTATTGCCACACCAGGTCAAGCATTTGGGACATAAAGGTTCCTTTGACACACCTTTTGGCATGTCAAACCTCCCATATTGATAACTAAACGACAAAGCTTAGAGAGAGGAACTAGATTATTTTTTACTAAGTGAGGAACCCATCACCACAATAAAAACCATACTAAAGAGCCACACCTTGTGCTGTCAGGTTGTAAGGCGCAAACACAAAGGGCTCATAGATTATTTCAGTAGGTAGTGGTTAATTTTATAACAAAATCAATCCTTCCTGACATTTGTCTTCTCTATGGTGGTACGGGAGGGGACTTCATTATGTGCTGGTATCTGAAGCCCATAATCTATCTCCAGGTTTTATTAGCACAGTGAGACTTTGCAACTGAAGTAAAGCTAATGAATAGGCAAACGCTAATAGCAAGTATGAACTAATAGCAAGTCCATTTCCCAGCACTGTCATCTGCCACCTGACAAGGGTAGGTGAAGGTTGGGTTGGGCAAGGGGGTGGGGGTGGGGGAAGTGGAATATGGAAATAATGTATTTATTTGTTAATTACAGAAGAGTCTGCCCCCGCCTATGCTCCTACAGCGCTTGCTGTGAAAAGCCACTGGCTCGAGGAGACGGTTGAACACAGTTCATCAGTGCAGTGTGATTGCTGGCCCCATTGACAAAATAATTTGCACCCGTCGCTTTTTTGAGGCGCGTGTTAAATGACGGATTTGGCACGCCGATTTTGAATTTTAATCGGAAGTGAAGGAATGACACTGTACATCAAAACAAAGCATCAGATGTTAAATGGGCTTTTGCAATCACTGTCAAACAAGATTCCATTAAGGAGCCATGACTTCATGAGCATCAATCACATTTTTTTTTTCAAAATCCTGTATATATAGCTTTAATTAGACTCCAATTTTCAACAAGCAGTTTGCTAAGTTGTTGCAAAGCTATTCATATTAATGGCGAAAATGTAGACCTTAAATGGCGGTACTCGTATACTGGACTGTGTTCTTTTTAATATAGGCACATGTATCTACTATATACTTGGGCATTATGTACATTTTTTGTCGTAACAATCCATTACTTATTATTTCCTTTGCATTTTCCCGCTCACCCAACTTTCTCCTTTATCTGTATTTTGCTGGTGCCACAATCTTCAGGGTTAGTGCAGTTACTAACATTCTCCCTTAACCGTTATGCATAGTTACCGACATGATGCTCCAAGGGCTAGGTCATATAAGAACTAACAAGTCTACAGTCTGCTGTGGTCAGTTATACCCTGTGGCAGGTTACACTCCAGTTCTTCACCAGGAATTAGCAAAGGGACTTGGAATAGGACACTAATCTCACACATCCTGTGAGTAACAGCACAAAATGATTTTGAGCTGAATAAATGGCCCAACATTTGTGGACAGCCCACTTTAGCAAGATTCGCTCAAGGTCTTCAGCCTTGGTCTCTATAAAGGAATCCTCTTACACATCGGAGTTGTGCAACATGGAAATAGACCCTTCAGTCCAACTAGTCCATGCCAACTATAATCCCAAACTAAACTAGTCCCACTGTGCTTGGCCCAGGACTTTCAAACTCATCTGGAGGAAAGTTCCTGAACAGTATATTGGGGAATAAGTGGATCTGCTGTATTTTGTGGCATTAATATTCCATACAGATTTTGTTTATTCCACAACAGCTTAAACAAAACAACAAAAGGACAAGTTACTGTGATCATGTTTCTACATGCGTCCACAGTTTCTGTACAGCCAAATCTTGTGTAAAATGAACATACCAACAAGGAACAAGTGAAGCCTGCTCCACCAATCAAAATGGCTGATTTAATTCTAACTTGAATCCTACGTTCCTGCATATCCCAATAATCTTTTTCGACCCTTTGATAATCAGGCCCACATCTTGGCAAGGGAGTTTCTCTCATGCAATGGAGATTCCTGTGAACAATACAAAACAAATTTAGCACCAACTAGACAATCCACAGCTATATTCTATTTTTCTCTCTGCAACTTCTCTGAAGGAGACAACCCTCTTTAAAAGGTAAATTCTTTGAGTTGTAAACACAATAGCAAAATACTGTGCATGTTGTGAAATAAAAACAGAAAATGCTGAGACAGTCAGTCGGTCTGGCAGCATCTGTGAAGAGAGAAAAAAAAACAACAGAGTTCATAATCTTTCTAGGTCTGCCATCAGCATCGTCATCTCTTCTTGATCTTTGATGGAGAAAATTAAGGAAATTGCATTTTAGCTGAAAAAGTGCAAGTTTCATAACTTGTCACAGCCTCTCAAACATTGACAGACCCAGTGTAAATTTGTAATAACTATTGAAATCTATGGGACAAAGAGAACAGCAAACACCATTGACCTATATTTAGATTGGAAACTACATTCAGTTAAGGATACTTAATTCCAGTTTGGAGATTCTCAATATCAAAGTGGATTCTATAGCATTTTTATTTTCTATTTATTCATGAGTCACTGTCTGGGCCAACATTTATTGCACATCCTTAATTGCTCAGAAGGCAGCTGAATGTCAACCACATTTCTATGGATTTGGAATCACCTGTAGGCCAGATGACCTAACGATGGCAGTATACTATCCCTAAAAGAATATCGATGAACCAGATGAATTATGACAATTGACAGTGGTTACATGGTCAGCATTAGGCTGGTAGTTTTATTCCAGATTTTTTAAATGAATTCACGATTTACCATCTGCCCACATCCCCAGAACATTAGCCTGGGGCTTCAGATTACTAGTCTAGTGGCCTTATCACAACATCAATCCCTCACATATAGTCAGCTTGGGTTTTCCAACCAAAACCACTACAGTCAGCTCACAGCGCTTGATCCACAAAGAGGTTGAAATTGGTTACGTTCCTATCAAATAGACTTCAAGAAATTTTGACTCAGTCATGAAACTGTCCAGGTGTTAAAAAGGTCAGGTACCTCAGTAAGGATGGCACAGGGGATCATCTCAATTTCATCTATTCATCATTGGTCTTCATTTCTTTAGTTCCAAAATATTGGGGCTTCCTTTCCTTTCACTCCTGATGCTGCCCCATTTAAGGGGCTTCTGGAAGACCAAGAGCTATAAACAATGGCAGCTCTTGGATTTAAATGAAGTATATTTGAAGCATAGTCACTTCTGTTATGTAGGAAGCGTAGCTGCCAATTTTCAAAAAGCAGGCACCCACAATCAACAGCATGGTAATAAGCAGATAATCTGCTCTAGTGCTTTTATCAGAGGAATCACTATTGTGGAGAAATACCTTACTTTTTTTATGAAAACCATCACAGAATATTTTACTTTGCACTGAGAGGGCAAAGATCCTTGCTTTAACACCAAACACAAAAGGCAGGTCTGACAGTATAACTCAGGATTTCAGTAGTGAGTCAGGCGAGATTATCTGCATGGATCTGAAGCAAGACCAGAACATACTGATCTTTCAAAATAAAAGTAAGAGTGATGCAACCCAGGCCAACATCCACTAATCCCCAGATTCAGTCTTGCACAGTCCTTCTCAGAAAACTGCGGCTACTCACGGAATCAACACATTCAGGGTCAAACTCTGAAGCCATTTAATTTGATGCTCAGGTCAATCATGATCTCATTGAATGATGGAGCAGACTCGATGGGCTGAATGGCCTAATTCTGTGCCTACATTTCTACATTCCTACAAGACTGCATGTCCTTACCAAAGGGCACAGTTATAATAAACTGATGAAAATGTTTGTGCCAATAGAGTGAGTAGGAAATGATTGGAAATGGGTTATCAAAAAGAATGGGGGGGTGGAAATTCAGTGATAAGGAATTGGATAAGTACTGAAAAAGAAAAACAGCAGGGAGTACTGCTATTTGACATAAGTATGATCAACCGAACGGCTGCTTTCCATGCTTTATAACTCAATGATCTTATCCGCCGTTCTACAACATTGGGTTTAGACCCAGGTGGGAAGCTGAAAATCTACCTCATTGACTTTTTTTCTTCAGTCATTTGTATGCAAACCTTTTAAGGCCCACTTTATCTGATGGGGATTTACTGCCTGTACCACACTCCTGAGATTTGATGGACTATTTCAGTGAAATCTTTCACTCACATTCTCTGAAGCTCAGCTTTTTAAGTTAGCTTTGTTTTGCATGCATCTTCCCACCAGACCTAACTAACCCAGCCTATTTATAAAAGGTCAAGTGGGTCATTAATGCTTGTTAAGGCATTAAATTAACATAATTCTATCTACTTACCCTTGCCTGTCTTAATTTACCACCTGCAGTAAATTACCATGAAGGAATCTGGATTGAATCGTACTTGCATCTGAACAGTAAAGGTCTGTTATTAGCATACAGTTACTCCCCAAAAGTACCTTAAATAAGTCACAACGGATAATTGAACTGGAAGCAGAGGATTTTAAAATGAGGAATAGAGAGTGTGGAAAGAGAGAAGACACTACAAAGGAATCAAAATATCCAAGGTGTTTAAAAAAAAGGAGACAGAAGAGATAAGGTACCTTTTTCACTTACCAGGCAAGTTAAGTTCTTTGTTTACAGCTCAACACTGCAAAGTAATAGGTTACTGAATGCAACTGTCTTCATTCTGACTGCATTCACAGAAGCAATAAATGTCAAGTGTCTTTATTGCTCTTGTAGTAGGTTTTTGTCTGAACTTATAAAACAGAAACAAAAACAGTTCAGCCATTTTATCTAAAGCATCTCTCCTGCATAAATTCAACGTAACATTCAAATCAATTACTCCAACTCACACTTAGGAATTTGTGAATTTTGAGTCCACTCCTTATATTCCTTTTTTGGCCAATGGATGAAATCATTTTCTGCTGACCTCTAACACATTACTTGTGACATATTGGAAATCTATAGTTATTGGCTAAGTCAGTGATCATCTCCCAATATAGATGTCAATTTAAGAGGTAATAATGATGGATAAAAATGATAATGATTTTTGAGAAGATTTGTAGCTCAAGTTGATAATAAGTATGTAAGTTAGCTCGTTGAGCAGGAAGGTTTGTTTTCAGATGTCTTGTCACCATGATAAGGTAACATCATCAGTCAGAGTCTCTTGTGAAGTGCTGGTGGGACATCCTGCCTCTCTATTTATAAGTCTTGGTTTCTTAAGGTGGTTGATGTCATTTCCGGTTCTTTTTTCAAGGGAAGGTACATGGGACCTAAGTTGATGTGTTTATTGATGGAGTTCTGGTTAGAATGCCAGGCTTGTAAGAATTCTTATGTGTGTCTTAGTTTCACCTGTCCTAGGATGTCTATGTTGTCCCAGTCAAAGTGGCGTCCTTCTTTGTCTGTATGTATAGAAACTAGTGATAATGGGTCATGTCTTTTAGTAGCTAATAATGATCTTGCGAGGCTAGACAGTAATGTGGAAAGGCCTTCAAGATCTATGTTTTCTCATATTGAGTAAAGAATGTAACAATTGCCAATTGTACTTTGAAAAAGAGGCCTTGAGACTGGCTTGTGATTTTTGAACCAAGTTTGTGTTACAAATGGTGTGTGTGTCCAGTAGTATAAACATTTTATTCCATTGAAAGAAGTGTGAAATCTTCTTGATTCGATGAGCAATGGAGGCTTGGATTTTCACCACAATGAAGAGCCTTTTTGTTGTGGTGAAAATGGTGGCTGAGACGAGATAGTCCAAACCTTTGAACATAAATACAAATATGGAGCAGGGTAAGCTTTCTAGCCCCTCTAGTCTGCTCCACCATTTATGAAGATGATGACTGGTCTGATTGTGGCCTCAAAGTGATTCATGTACCACAACTCCTAAATCACTCTGCCTCAGAACTCTGTCATCTCTTGCTACTTAAATAATATGCTGCTTTTCTGTTCTTCCTGCTAAAAGTGTTCTCGCATTATACTCTACTTGTCATTCTTTTGACAACTCATTTAACTTACGGCACAGTGGCTCAGTGGTTAGCCTCAGGTGACTGTCTGTGTGGAGTTTGCATATTCTCACCGTGTCCATGTGGGTTTCCTCCGGGTGCTCCCGTTTCCTCCCACAATCCAAAGATGTGTAGGTCAGGTGAATTGGCCATGCTAAATTACCCATGGTGTTAGGTGCATTAGTCAGAGGAAAATGGGTCTGGGTAGGTTACTCTTTGGAGGGTTGGTGTGGACTGGTTGGGCCAAAAGGCCTGTTTCCACACTGTAGGGGAATCTAATCTAATGTTGCCTTGCAGACTCCTCAAGTCCTCTTCACAACTTGCTTTCTTATCTTTGTATCAAGCCTGAAAACAATACTTCCGATAAATATAGCCTTATAACAAAAGTGCACACATCCTAAAGCATTAAAAGCATTGAACCTAATATTGTTCCATTAAAGAGTCTATAACCACTTGTAGCTGTCAATCAAACTGTGAAAAGACAGTGATTATGGATGGATGGGAAATCAGCCATGCAGTACTAATCCAGAAATGGAAACCCTCAAGCCTAGATTAACTGTTGGAGAGAAATAACAAGTCATTTTTTTTAATGCTTGAAAATATTTTCAGGGATTTAAAGGGTAGGATGTTTAAGTGTCTTGACAGTTCCCTTTGACAGGTGTTTCTGACACTTTTGACAGATCCTCTTAAAAACTGTTTTTAACCAGTCCTTCTGACAAGTCCCTTTGATTATGCATCAAACAGATTTAACAGTTGTTATGCGTGTGCCTTAGGGCCCCATACAGTCAGTAAGGAAATTAGAGGGAACACTGTTGTTGACCATCTCAAGGAGCATGGCAGCAACTGGTTGATACATTCTTTTAGGGCTTCTCACTTTCCCTAAAGGTGTCACAGGAAAGGATCTAAACAGGCACCTTATTTCTCCAATGGATATCCAATGAAAAGCACAAAGTTCAGAGCTGCTCTTACCAGGTCATCGCTCTGTTCTGTGAATTTCACTTCCCAAGGCCAGGGGCCACTCATGTACAAATCAGATCTGGCTCCATTCCCATTCCCATTCCCTTGAAAATAAGGCCACATTCAGGAGTGGGTCATATATCTCCATATTCATGGCATGGTACATGTCAGGACAAAATGTGGTAAATGGGACGCATAGAGTGGAACGGTTTGGTACTAAATTCATCCAGGGTTTATAAAGGACTATGGAAGTGGTGGTGAGATATTGTTTGACACGGAGTGTATGAGGGGATTATGGAAGTGGATAGAGGGACACACCACCATGTTGTGGTGTCTTATGGGCTATAGAGGGTGGGTGAGCCATAGTTTGTCACTGGAGAGGTCCACTGCAGATGAGTGGGGTGTCAGGTGACAAGGGTTATTATATGGGGAATGAGGAGTATGTGGGAGTGCACTTTGGAAAAAAGAATACAAGCATGGAGCACTTTGGAAAAAAGAATACAAGCATGGACTACTTTCTAAACGGTGAGAAAATTCATAAAGCCAAAGTACAAAGGGATCTGGGAGTGCTAGTCGAGGATTCTCTAAAGGTAAACATGCAGGTTGAATCCGTGATTAAGAAAGTGAATGCAATGTTGTCATTTATCTCAAGAGGGTTGAAATATAAAAGCACCATTGTGCTACTGAGACTTTATAAAGCTATAGTTAGGCCCCATTTGGAGTACTGTGTCCAGTTTTGGTCCCCACACCTCAGGAAGGACATACTGGCACTGGAACGTGTCCAAAGGAGATTCACACGGATGATCCCTGGAATGGTAGGTCTAACATACGAGGAACGGCTGAGGATCCTGGGATTGTATTCATTGGAGTTTAGAAGATTAAGGTGAGATCTAATAGAAACTTACATGATAATGCATGGCTTGGAAAGGGTGGATGCAAGGAAATTGTTTCCGTTAGGCGAGGAGACTAGGACCCATGGACACAGCCTTCGAATTAGAGGGGATAAATTCAGAACAGAAATGCGGAGACATTTCTTCAGCCAGAGAGTGGTGGGCCTGTGGAATTCATTGACGCGGAGTGCAGTGGAGTCCGGGACGCTAAATGTCTTCAAGGCAGAGATTGATAAATTCTTGATGTCACAAGGAATTAAGGGCTATGGGGAGAATGTGGGTAAGTGGAGTTGAAATGCCCATCGGCCATGATTGAATGGCGGAGTGGACTCGATGGGCCGAATGGCCTTACTTCCACTCCTATGTCTTATGGTCTTATGGAATAGGAGGTCAGGGGTGAGAGGGAGATGTTTAACCTCTTTATTCTTTACTTTTAATTTTGGACTAAATGTTTTGTCCCAACTCATCACATGACAGCCTCCTCAGTCCTTACAGAGTTGCCTGCCCTGATTTATAACCCAGCCCACCTCCTCCCACATGTACTCCCCAAGCCAAGACTCTGTTGTCAGGGCAACCATTTACAAAGGGTATGATCACAGAGCCAGGAATTTTCACATCTTTCTACGTCTAACTTAGATTGAAAATTAGGTTGAAGTGTTTCTGTTTCCGATTGTTGTGTACCTTTTGCCATGCACCAATATCATAATTGATGAAATCATGATGCCTTTTACAACTTCCTTTGGGCATGATCTCCATCTTCCACAACTCTGGAGATTTCTCAGGAGTACAGAAATCATTTGAGGAATTAATATAGTCATCTGTAAAGGACTATTTCCTCACAACATCCCAACTTTATTGACCAAACTTCTGTTGTCTTCAACTGCTTAGCATTCATAGCAGACAAGCTAAAAGTTATTTGGTTAAACTGTGAATCACAATGGACAGCATTAATGAAGGCAGATTAAAGCACATCAAATTGTCTTAGACTTGCTTCTGATGGATATAAAACCAAAGCAGATAACTGACATAAATGAATTGCACTCTTTCACAATCTAGGCTTGAGGCAGTGCTGGAAGAAAGTAAAGTTCTGAAAGTTACTTACTTGCCAAGATTTTATTCTTAAATGTACTGGACTGTTCGTTCCTCAAGATGTGTCATCTGAACTTCAACTTAGGGCATTGAATCCTGAAAAAAAACTTATTGCAACCTTCTTATAGAAGTATCAGAATTGGAACTAACTATTCCTGAGGGGAATTTTCCTGTTTTGAGTTGTGAGGAATTACAGGTAAGGTCACGCACATTGCAGTGTTGAGGAGAAAGTGAGGACTGCAGATGCTGGAGGTCAAAGTTGAGAGTGTGGTGCTGGAAAAGCACAGCTGGTCAGACAGCATCGAAGGAGCAGGAGAATCAATGTTTTGGGCATAAGCCTGATGAAGGCCTGTTGATACTGTTGAACCACAAAGAGAACTGCAAAGAAATTTCACAAATCTTCATAATTCATGCCTCACTTTTCTTAAACAAAAAGGTGTCAGATTCTAAATTGTGCAGCTCTGATAAAAGGTCATAACTTTGAAATATGAATTCTCTTATCCTCTTCAAGGTGCTGTCTCACCCGCTGAGTACTTTTCGTTTTATTTCAGATTTCCAGCCTCCACCATAACGTTATGAGTTATCAGACATTCGTATGCAGCAAAGAGTCTGTCCTCTGTCTTAGACCAGCATAAAATTGGCAATACTTCACAATGGTGAGTAGGGACTATCCGGAAGCAAATCTATCCAGTCTGCGACTTCATTGGATAGCCCACATGTAATCAGCATTAGAAACTAGCGGCAAAGGTTATACAGTGCTCACCAGAACTGCTCCATGTGAGAGAATGTTACAGTTCCTAAGGGAAAAAGTATATACATTGTCTCTGACAGTATGTTTTGAATTAGTTACATGTCTAAGACCAGAGTTCCAGGTCATGAACTTGTTATTCAGAAAAACATCATCATTTTTGGATTTATCCACTTATGTGCATGTAATTGCCACAGAATAGAGTAATTTTGCACCTTGTGGATTCATTCAGTTACCTCCCAAGTCATTCTGCCAGGTAAGGGGGTAATTCCCCTTATTGTGTCATCATTGCATTTGAACCTGAGGCACCCGAAGTGAAAGTTCAAGAACCCAGCATTCCAATGCAGAAACGCAAAATTAAAGTCAGTTCTTCCAGAGAACTTGGTGGACTTAGCTTCCATCTCTTATTTTATGTCAGATAGGGCTCTGCAATAAATCTGCCCTGTGATTTATGCTAACGCCATTACAAAGTCCAAAATCAATGTTTTGTTGAATTATGGCCTGATCAGAGACATACTTTATTTTATATCTTCCTCAATGCTTAAGCAATCTAGGCTCAGTTTATTCAAGCAACTAAAAGTCAGAACCATAGCTACAACATATACAGGCCGACCACCGTATCCGTGGAAATGTTTTCCGGAGTTTCAGTTACCCCCGGTTTACCGCAGCCCGAACGTATTATAGGGAACATTCCAGGACCAGGGGCTGCCGGGAAGGTAAATTTCCCATTTAACTGAATGGGTTCGCTCCTGTCCACCATTTCGGTTTCTGCAGTAAGTCTTGGCACATATCCCTTGTGGATATGGGAGTGTTACTGTAGTCATCAAAAATCACCTGAGACTTCATTTGCATTATTTCATATGCTGTAGGGCTGGGTGAGGTGGAGAAGGCACAAGACTCTATTCAATTTCACAGCAGCTTGATGACTTGGAGTCATAGAGTCATAGAGATGTACAGCATGGAAACAGACCCTTCGGTCCAACCCGTCCATGCCGACCAGATATCCCAACCCAATCTAGTCCCACCTGCCAGCACCCGGCCCATATCCCTCCAAACCCTTCCCATACATATACCCATCCAGATGCCTCTTAAATGTTGCAATTGTACCAGCCTCCACCACTTCCTCTGGCAGCTCATTCCATACACGTACGGAAAAAGTTGCCCCTTAGGTCTCTTTTATATCTTTCCCCTCTCACCCTAAACCTATGCCCTCTAAGTTAAAAATCACACAACATCAGGTTATAGTCCAACAGGTTTAATTGGAAGCACTAGCTTTCGGAGCGGCGCTCCAAAAGCTAGTGCTTCCAATTAAACCTGTTGGACTATAACCTGGTGTTGTGTGATTTTTAACTTTTGTACATCCCAGCCCAACACCGGCATCTCCAAATCATGTGATACCAAAAATATTACGCATTGGCAATTTTGCAGGAATCCAGTGGGTGCTCAGTACATGTGCTGTACAAGCTGATGATAACACATCTGAAGCGAATAGCGTTTATCAAATGCCATTTCAGAAACTGTTGCTGTATGTGAGCATCTCACTCTATCACTGTGGTTGGCATTCTGATCTCATTTTGGAAATTTCCCCAAAATAAATGCATCTATTGTTATCTTCAAACATGATCCCTTTGCCGATAGCTGCATGCTATGGGAAGCTCTGTTGTTGAAAAATTCACCTGACAACTTTCCATTTAAATGGCCTTCTTTTCTTCATTGCGCATTCTGTACATCACCGTTTACTGTCAACATGTGGCTTATGGTTTTGCAGTTCAACATCAGTCAAACACTTTGCTGAAATTTGGATCAACCATTTCAGCATTGGGCAGCATGTGCCTCAGTGGTTAGCACTGCTGCCTCACAGATCCAGGTTCGATTCCACCGTCAGGTAACTGTATGTGAAGAGTTTGCATGTTCTCCCCGTGTCTGCATGGGTTTCCACTGGGTGCTCCGGTTTCCTCCCACAGTCCAAAGATTTGCAGGTTAGGTGTATTGGCTGGGGGAATTACAGGGATACGAGGTGGGGGGGTCTGGGTAGGATTCTTTTCGGGGTGTTGGTGTGGACTTGGTGGGTTCAATGACCTGTTTCCATATTGTAGGGAATCTATACCTATGAACGTTTATAAAGGTGTCGAGCATGTTTGTACCCTATTTTCCATCTCTCCAGATCTACCAGCTTGTAAGCCTTGTATTCCATTCAACAAAAAATGATAAAGGTGTGATCTAACTAAATGTTTCAGATAACTGGAAGGTTTAATAGGATAGGCAGAGAAAAATGATTTCTTCTAATTGGGTGAGTCCAGAACAAGCAACCTTAGGCCGAGCCCAATAAGGTGCAATGTCAGAAAGCACTTCTTCAGACAAAGGGCAATAACAATCTGGAATTCTATCCCCAAAAAGCTGCTGTGGATAAGGGTTAATTGATGATTTCAAAATTGAGACAGGCAGATTTTTATTTTGTTTAGCAAGGGCACTCACGGCTACAGAACCAATGCCAATGGATTGATCATGTAGGTTATTCATGAACTCATTGCCTAGTAGAATAGGCTCAATAGGACTTCATACTGCTCCTATAGAAACCAAAGGACACAAAATCCAAGAGACGTGTAGGGCAGGCTGATGATTTGCTACCATCCAATTCACACGACCACACAAAGTCAATGTCTACTCCAGCATACTTTTAAAAATTAAACCAACTCCGAAAGGCTGGTACAACTTTATTTTCTGCTGCGAGACATTTGATTACCATTGGTGAAAAATGATCACCACAACCTAAGCTGTTTATTCTTTTCACTGGCCACATGGCCAAGTGTGGAATTGGACCATGCCCCAGCTCCCCAGTGGCTACCAAGTCAGCTGATCTGAACCCTGACATCACATCAATGACTCCTATGTGCTTTGAGATGTCTGGTGATCAGAAAAAGTGCAAGTTTTAATTTCACATTTTTTTTGTGTGCAGGGAGCTCAGACTTGATAGGGCCACAGTGCATATAGGCTGAAGGGCTTTTTGTCATAAAAGATGTGTGTGAGCATGTGTACCTATGGGTGTGAAAGTGAGCAAGTTTGTGTGGGCACGTTTATATGGGAGTCTGTGTAGGTAGGATTGTCCTGGGGTGGGGGTGGCGGGAGTGGTGCATGTTACTTTGTGCCTCAACTCCAGCCAGGGCAACTCATATTGTGCCTCCTACACCCCCAGCAGACTTGCTTGTAGCCATCACTCACCATCCCACTATCCATCCATTCACAAGTTACTAGTCTCCTATACTACTGATAAGCCCACTCTGAACCAGGAATTATAGTCGATAAGCAGCCTCTGATTGGATAAAATAGCTCCTTGCGGACTCTGAAGTTCTATTTAGCAGGGTGACTTCTTCCTGATTGTCTGCCCTCACAAGGGGCTTTTCTGGGACAATTATGATATTTTCCAGGGCAAAATTATTTCCCTCACCCCCTATCCTTTATATTTTGAGCATCAGAGCCTATAATCTCAGACTAAGCGGGGCATATCCCAGAGCTCGGGTCCCTGGGCTACCACCCCAATTTGCACAAGCCGAGAGATGGCTCTGTGTGACAACATTAGTTCAGGATTGGATTACAGCCTCCCTCTTCGAACATGCTTTTGATATTTAAGCATATACATGAATGACATTTTGGTCATTACCCAAAATATACATCCCTTCTCCTGAACCCCTCCCCTGCATGAGTCATCACCATCAAGAAAAGTAAGATATATAAATATTTCACAAAACATTTAATTTATTTCCATTAATTTGAAGAGGATACAAATGTAGGTGGTGCCAAAATTTATGCTGTATAGCATTAGAATTACAAGGCATTCATGGGCGATACTTCACTTTGTTACTTTCCTCGTCAAGACCACGAACTTTTCAAAAGAATTTCAAACTTGACTTGTAATTGAATGTTGAAAGAATGAATCGAAAAGTGCGCTGCTGGAAAAGCACAACTGGTCAGGCAGCTTCCAAGGAGCAGGATAGTTGACGTTTCGGTCATGAGCTCTTCATCACAAGATTTCCCATTTTAAAGCTTTTTTACTGTAACAGGAGATTAGAAGCTGTTGACTAACCAATGTTTTGGACAGCAACTTATACTTAGAATGATACAACTTCTCCCTTTCACTTTCAAAACAATTAGTAAGCCCATTCCATATGTAGCTGAAAATGTGTTGCTGGAAAAGCGCAGCAGGTCAGGCAGCATCCAGGGAACAGGAGA
>NC_057719.1:17628014-17648442 GCF_004010195.1 Chiloscyllium plagiosum
TGGCGGCGGATGATGCGCTGTACATGGAGATTGGTGGGGTGGTAGGTGAGGACCAGTGGGGTTCTGTCCTGGTGGCGGTTGGAGGGGCGGGGCTCAAGGGCGGAGGAGCGGGAAGTGGAGGAGATGCGGTGGAGGGCACTGTCGACCACGTCGGGGGGGAAATTGCGGTCCTTGAAGAAGGAGGCCATCTGGGTTGTGCGTTTTTGGAACTGGTCCTCCTGGGAGCAGATGTGGCGGGGTCGAAGGAATTGGGAGAATGGGATGGCGTTTTTACAGGGGGCAGGATGGGAGGAGGTGTAGTCCAGGTAGCTGTGGGAGTCGGTCGGTTTGTAGTAGATGTCCGTGTTGATTCGGTCGCCTGAGATAGAATCCGTGTTGATTCGGTCGCCTGAGATAGAATTCCATATGTAGACCATGCTCTGTTCCTTAAATATTTATTTAATTTTCCCAAACCCAACTTCTAGTAATTCTTAGCTCCTCAAGGTTCATTTCCTTTACTTTCCCAATTTGGTGAACTTTAGCTGCAGAATTTTATTATGCTCTGAACTGCCCATTTTATCTCCAAGTGGAAAAGGAAGGTCCATGCAATTCATGGAGATGGCTTTGAAGGGAGTTACTTGAGAATCTCAACAGACATGGACAATCTGCCAAGAGGTATGAAGCAACTAGATTTCAAAACTCTGCATGGTTCACCAAGAAGGATTAAAATAAACCTGGGAGATTTTTCTAGCTTGTAGTAGAAAATAAAAACTCCAGGATAGTCCTTCATCACGATATCATTGTCCTCTCTGAGGCCAACACCCTCAGAGGCAAGGCGCTGGTTACAGTCAACATCTACATTGGGTAGGCTACATTTTCCTCATTCTTGACAAAATTCTTCCAAAATAGCTCTCTACTCCAAGCTTCACCAAAATAAAAGGTTTACCAGGAGGGCAGCAGAAACATTTCAAGGAATCCTCTGAACTTCTCTTGAAAAATGTCCTTTCCCCATCAACTTAGAGTTCACTTGTCCAAAACTGCACATACCAGAGAAGTACCTGAACTCTGAACAGTTCCTTCAGGTTGGGGTGGCACGGTGGCTCAGTGGTTAGCACTGCAACCTCACAGTGCCAGGCGACTGTCTGTTTGGAGTTTGCATTCTCCTCGTGCCTGCGTGGGTTTTCTCCGGGTATTCCAGTTTCCTCCCACAGTCCAAAGATTTGCAGGTCAGGTAAATTGGACATGCTAAATGACCCATAGTGTTAGGTGCATTACACTAACACTGTAGTCAGAGGGAGATGGGTCTGGGTGCATTACTCTTCGGAGGGTCGGTGTGGACTGATTGGGCCAAAGGGCCTGTTTCTACACTGTAGGGAATCTAATCTAATCAAAATTTAATAACCGAGCACTTGAAATACAGAAGCAGGATTGGATGGAGTTAATATGGATTTACAAAAGAGAAATCGCGCTTGACATATCAACTGGAATTCTTTGAGTGTGTGACTCAGAGTTAATGAGGGAGCTCCAGCAGATGTGGTTTATTTGGATATATCAACAGAAGAGATTGGCATCAAAATATACATGATTGGTGTATTGAGATGGAGAGAAAACTGAAGGGCAGACAGGGAAAAACAAGTAGGAATATAGGGGTCTTCCTTTGACTGATAGCAGTGACTATGGGATACTGCAAGGATTAATGCTAGGATCCTAACTCTCCATAACGTATATGTAATGAGTGAACTAAATTTTAGTATCTCCAATTTGCAGATGACACAGGTGAAGGATTTTAACAACAAAGCAAACTTTGTCATATAAAACAGGGGAAGGTACAACAACCCTAACATATTTTTGATGATTGAACATTGTCATCTTAACATATTCCTAAATAATCCTTTTGTTAACTACAGTACCCATTCATTTTGGCTTTTCCAAAGGCTTTTACTCCTAACTTATCCAGTATTCTATGTCAGAGGCACATTCATCCCAATGGGGTGTTAACTCAAAGCTCTGTCAGTTGAGCAGAACTATTCCATGCCATTATTTCAAAGAAGACAAGGGGAAGTTTTCCAGGATTTTTTTTTTTACAGTCGCCTTTCCTTATAACAAATTATCATTGAAGCAACTTTTAAATGCAGGTGACCTCTTAATTTTATCAAACTGCTGTTCTGGGCACTTCACTGTCTCCAAAACGGTGGTCATGTAATACACACTAACAACAGTGATTTAAGTTAAAAATCACACAACACCAGGTTATAGTCCCAACAGGTTTATTTGGAAGCATTAGCTTTCGGAGTGCTGCTCCTTCATCAGGTGGTTGTGGACATATAACCTGGTGTTGTGTGAGTTTTAACTTTGTCCACCCCAGTCCAACACAGGCACCTCCAAATCATAACAAGAGTGATAGCACTTCAGAAGTACTTAATCTTCTCTCTAACTTGACACTTGTCAAATAATAAAAAAATGATTTTTTTACAACTGCACTCTTTCAGCAATAAGGCACATCCTCCAACACCAGATTGAGGGGTGGATCACCAGGGTTATCCCACAACCTTTCATTCATTAAAATAAATTGTAACTTGAAAATTGTCAGCATGCAACCTTTGCAAGTGGGTGTAGTTCTCAGTGGGAACCATTGATCCTAATCTGACACCACTGGGACCTGTTTATTGTGTCTATGACACTCAGTCAGCTCACAGGTTAACATTCTACATATGTTATTGACTCAATCCCTTTTCTGCTCTGAATCAACCTGATTATATCTCCAGCCTCTGCCAGCTTTCATATAGTCCACATACACCTATACAAAAGGAATCTACCATTCTATTCCATGAGGTCCTTTTCAAATTCTACCTAAACCTCCTTTGATGACAACATGCTTCAGTTCTTCACAGTATCTTAACATCACCCTTCACCTAGTCATTGGGTATTTTACTGACATTTCATGAACATTTCCAATCATTCTGCAGCCTATTCCAGACTCTCATTACTTTCTTCAGTCCGATCCATGGCATTTTGAAGCACCATGGTCCAATATCTTTCACATATTTCAGGGGGAGGCGATGGCTATTTCTATTATCACTGAACTGCTAATCCTGAGATGCAGATAATGTTCCTGGGACCCAAGTTTGAATCCTAACATGGCAGATGGTGGAATTTGAATTCAATAAAATAAATCTGGAATTAAGTGGCTCGTGATGACCATAAATCAATTTTTCAATTGTCATAAACACCCATCTGGTTCACTAATGTCCTTTTAATGGAAGGAAACTGCCATCTTTACCTTGTCTGGCCTACAAGTGAGGCCAGACCCACAGCAATGTGGTTGACTCTTTCTTGCCCACTGGAAATTAGGAACAGGCAATAAATACTGCCACCGCCCTCATCCTGTGAACGAGTTTAAAAAAAATTCACATTTCATTCTGCAGTCTATTTTCAACTTGCTGCCCAACTACAGCTCAGTTCAAAGGTTTAGAAATTGTTGAATTCATTGGCAAAGAGACATCACTAAATGCCTGAAGCCTTGTGTTCCATGTGCCATGTGAAGGAAAATTGGATCATTGTCCAAAACAAGATGCATCTTCTGAACTTTGGGGCCATTCAGCCCCTCAAGTCTTCTCCCCTTCTGGATCATGACTGTTCTGTACCTCAACTCCATTTACATGCCTCCTAGATGTCTATCAATTTCCATTATAAATTTATCAGTTAATTTCTGGTCTCAACAATACTTAGGAGCAATGGAACTTGAGATTTCCATGACTTTATGTGAAGAAATATTTCCTGAGCCCATCACTGGATTTTCTCCGTACTTTGTAAATGCATCCAGAGATAATCTGAAGGCACAGCAATTAAAGGCGCATCTTCGATGTTCATTTTTGAAGTTGGATGAAGTGATGTATAATCCTGGACACTGGACACAGATAAAACCCTGGCTGCAAGAATTCAAATCTATGCCACATTATAGAGTCATAATCCTGTACAGCATGAAAACAATCTTTGGTCCTACTCATCCATGCCAGCCAGATATCCTAACCTAATCTAGTCACATTTGCCAGCATTTGGCCCATATCCCTCTAAACCCTTCCTGTTCATATACCCATCCAGGTGCATTTTAAATGAAATTGTACCAGCCTCCACCACTTCCTCTGGCAGCTCATTCCATACACGTACCACCCCCAGCATGAGAATGTTGCACCTCAGGTCCCTTATTAAATCTTTCCTCTCTACCTTAAACCAATGCCCTCTAGACTTGGACTCCCCCACCCCAGTGAAAAGATCTTGTCTATTCACCTTATCCATGCCCCTCATGATTTTATAAACCTCTGTAAGGATTGTACAGCAACAAGGTGCAGTTCCTAATCTCAAGCTGTTAGCCAGACTGTTAGACCATCCTAACCAACTCAAAGAAATGGCTATAACTGGACAAGTTATTATTTTAATCAAATCTCCAACTAGAATGTAGCAATGGTAATTCTTTGCAACACTGTCTTAATATGACATCCTGTGTTAGCACATTTAACCCTGTAACTTGCCATTTGCTGCACTATCCATTTTAAAACAAAAATTACAGGGGAAACTCATTTTGTCACATTTAAATAAAATGAAACAAAGGGATTGGGCAAAGATTGTGTGGGGTGGTGAGGGGAGTGAACTGTACAGATATTGAAATGTAATGAATAATAAACAGAACTGATTATTCACAAGACAGGATTACTTACACACTTTTATTGTGTATCACACAAGGCTACTTTAATAACTGTTAAATCAAAGATTATGAATAGAATAACCTGAGAATAGTCCAGATCATTACTATTCGGTTATGAAAAGTACTTTGGAAATATTACAACTTGAATTAATTAGAGGACATCCACTTCAAAATGTTTCTTACCTTGACTCATGCTCTGCAGTATCTACACCGAGGTTATGTGGTTAACATTCACCTAACAAACTGCACATCAATTTTCAATTCCAGCCACTGTGGAACACTGTTTTTTGCTAGAAACTGAGGCCAATGCAGACTCCTAATCCTCCTGTATGATGGCAGGAAATGACTATTCACTCCTCTGCAAGAAGTGTCCCACCGCCATTTTGTATCTGATTGTCACAGAAGCAGCAGGAATGCAGACCAGGGACATGCAAAAGTGGAATTAACCCACTTAAATGAGGATCTTGTACTCCTTCTAGGAGTGGTTCAGGATGTGGGAATATCAATCACCATGTGATGTTGCACGGGACGTTCTCACAGAGTTGACCAGCAGGAAGACCAACCTGTACACACTTGACTGGGATCTAGGCACAGCAGGAATCCACACTTCAATGAAACTGAATCACTCCTCCCCTCTCCCTGGGGACAGCTACTACTCGCGAGTATTCCAAAACAGCTGGAGGTCTTGCCTAACTGGGCATCAGTTAGCTCAGTTGGCTAGACGGTCAGTTTGAGACGCAGAGTGATGCCAACAGTGTGGATTCAATTCCCACACCAGCTGAGGTTCCCATTAAGGACTCTTGCTTTTCCCGTGGCATGATCACCCTCTCGTTAAACCACCACCTGTTGCCTCTCTACCAAGAGAGGGTAGTGCTATGGTCTGATGGGACTATGATCAACTTGACCTTGACTATCTGCACAGATAAATGTCACAGGTCACACAAGCTCATCGAAAGAAAAGCAAGATTTTGACAGTAATATTGGGCAATATTCCATCCTCGGTAAAACATTAGAAACCCAATTAACTGGTTGATCCATACAGTTATATCAGGTTTTGAGTGCAATCTAGCCACTGCGTTGGCCAAATAGCAACTCTGGCTGGAAGTGTGCTTTGCCTCCTTCCATGAACATGGGCACATATACGCAGATGGTTCTGAGAAACTGAGAGAGGAGAATTCACTCCAAGCCCCATTCTGTATGATTTAGCATTCGAACCGCTTCTATTTGAGTTTTTTGCTATTCCCAGTTGTGGGTCTAATTAGGCCGATGTGATATATTCTATAAAAGTTCTGATCATCAGTCTCATGTTAAGAGTTCAAGCCAACGTTGTTGTCCTCAAGAATTCAGAGTCCAAATTAAAAATTCATCTTCCTTCCTCACCATCTATGCCAAATGCTAATGACTTGGTCAATGATAGACTCCAGACAGTTACCTCTGTCTTAATGAAATACAATACATTTTACAGGGAGGAAATGGGAATAGAATGTATTCTTAATCTTTCCGCTAAATATTAATAAGCTCTGGAACTAATGCCGAAAGCATTGTTCCATAATCATTGATTTTTATTTCTTTTCCTGTTGAAGAAAATGAGCACAATTGCATTCCCAGTGAAAGTTGTTTCTGGGGTTTAGTATCACAACCCCTTTTTTTTGTAGTAGTTATTTCATACAGCTGCTAATCCTTATGGAACATTTTAATCCAGAATACTAAATATAATTACTCTTATTTTAAGGTGGGATGGCATTTAATCAATAACTGGCAAACCTCCTCACACACATGGCTGATGGATTAAAGAGTGCTTGGAATTTGAAAGCTCAATTTTATGGGAACATGAAGCCAGCATTGCAAGTGCATCATCCAAACATTTTGATTCATTTACCTCCTCTCCTCTACTCTACTATTACACAGTCACTTTATCACAATTTTAACCAGTCGCACTCATGAGGTGCAAATTTGTTTGGTGTTGGCGGGGAGGTAGGGATATCATCATTCACGCAGGAAGTTTGAGAAAATGGGGCATCATGCACTTTTATTTTTTACTAATGCATCGCAGTCTGGAGTGGTGCATGCTGTTAGTAAAGGTTTTAATGTTCCTTTCTAACACTTCTGGTTCTTAGTGTCATTGGTAGAGCATTAGAAGAAATTGCAGGTTGATACACAACTTGTTTGGCCCCATTAAGAACACATGTCCTTGGTCAATAAGCCCTGGATGGGACTTGAGTTTAGAGTTTCCAGCTCAGAGGCATAGACATTACCTATTGCTCCATAGGACCTCCCATAAATTTGTTTAATAGTTTACAATCCAGGATTTTCCTGCTCCACAATCTGAGTGAACATTCTTGGCAGCACTGCTACAGAATGATGAGGCATTATTTTCCATCAATCCACGAGGCTTCAATATGGTTTGAAGGTCTATGGTCTCAAAATAGCTTCCAGATATGAGACTATTTGATTTCCAACTTCAGCAGGAGTTTTTTTTTGGGTGGCATAAAAACTAAATAAACCTGGCATTCGACAAGTGTGTTTGATTCCACACAGTGGAGTTTGAAAGTAATGTTTAGGAGACTCCAAAACTAACATAAAGCTTGAGACTGTTGTTATGGCAATGCTATAGCATTGCTGATAGGTATGTTACTCTCATCTTAAGTTATTAAACACCTTTATGCTTTTAGGTATTTTAGGTCAACACAATACTATTGCTGACTACCAACATTTCAATCCAGAGTGAATCTGGATTTCAGATTCAGGTTCTGATTCGGATTGATTAAAGGTTTCTTCTGTAGTTGGATGTCAATGATGTAAAATTGGTTCATTTGCATAACTTTCAAGAGGTAGAGAATTGAAAAGCAGTCAAGCTTGTACAGAACTTGTTAGACCATATTTAATGGGCTGTGTGCATTTTTGATCTCCATAATATACAAAGGAAGGTGATACAATGGGGACATTGACAATAATGACACCAACTATCAAGAAAACTTGTACAGGCTCAGACTTGTTTCTCTAGAAAAGTACCAACATAATAGAGGTTTTACAATTACAAGGGCTTAATGCCACAAACACAGAGAAGATGATTCTGTGTCTGGATGAATCCATAACCTTACGTTGTCTCAAGTACAAGGCCAAAACTTTGAATGTTTTCAAGAAAGGGATTGATATAGTTCTTAGGGCTAGACAGACCAAAGGGTATGGGGAGGAAGCAGGAACAGGGAAGTAAGTTGGATGATCAGCCATGATCGTGTTGAAAGATGAATAGGTTCAAAGGGCCGAATGGCCTATTCCTGTTCCTATTCTGTTTCAATGAGATACCAACTGAGCAATTCCACAGCAAATTCAGGGGAAACGTACTGAAAGAGTGGCTAGAATATGTAAAGAAGGCATGAAGTAATTGAAACAGATATTGTGCATTTATTTGATAAAAGCTAGCTCAATATACCAGGGAGAAAATAATATATTGTTTGCATTAGATGAGGTGGAGTAAGGGGAAGATCATGTGGAGCCAGTTGGGCTGAATGTCTTGTGCCTTTGCTGCAAATTCAATGCAATTCAGTAAATTCTACTGCCAAAAAGGAATAGAAAATCTGTGCTCAGAGAGGTTACACTACATTGTTGGGTTTCTCCCCTGCCCCCACCTTCCATTAACTAGCAGGGTTCAGTGGGAGAAAAAGCTATCTAAGTGTGTTGAGCACTGCAGGATACTAAAGAGCTAATAATAGTTAACAAGTATCTGCTGATATGAATAGGTAGACTATGGCCTTTATGATGGTAATATACTAGAGGAGGTCAGGGCACTACAGGCACACAATGTGTTAGAGTTCCAAATCACTGCAGCACAGAGTGTTTCTGGTATGAACCTTTTAGCTGTGAGTTCACATAAGGTGAGAGCACAATCTCTACCATGTTGCTGTGCCAAGCTTAGAATGCATGGAGCCAGGGGAAAAGTTGCAACTGGAAGAAAGAAGAAAAAGATTGTGGCTTCCTTTAAAAGAAAAATACTCCCTTCACCTTCTGGCAGCCGGCTATCGGTATTCTTCCTGTCTTCACAGCTGAGGAACATTTACAGCAAATGGAGGCAGTGAGAGCTAAATATCAGTGAATAAGAAATTACAAAGATTAGAACAATATTCACTAATAGTACTCAGTGTCACATTCAAGATTGAAGATCAACATATGTCGATAATGTATCCAAACAAAACCTGAATAGCAATTTCTTAGAAATAAGGTGACAACATTGAACTTTTATACTTGGTCACACATGAACCACAAGAAATATTTTGAGCTTGATTATAAAGACTTGCACAATAAAAACAGTCTCAAACTCTTAATTTTCTTTGCTTAAAAGAGTACCACTTGTCTCACCTTGATTAGCACAGACTGAATTAGGCACACAAATAGAAAGACTTCCTTTATGAATAGAGGTTATTCCAGTGAAGGCTGAAGGGAATGCAAATTAATGCTTCAGAAATATAACTGTAGCATTAATTTCAGAGGTTTTCTTTACCAACTTAGGTATGCAATTAACAGGGATGAATGCTATAAGAATTGTGCTTGACTTTAACGAGTTCCAATTTTCCTCTCATCTGGTTTCCTCAATTGCAGGAGATGGCTAGTCTTGCAAATTAGGCTACTTTGCAGTCTTTTAAAGTTATTATAAAGTATAATAAGAAAAGGCTTCTAAAATCAGAGAAATGTTTTTTTTGCTGCCACTTATTCCTCCAGCTTTGAAGAAAGGCAAAATGAAGGTGTATTATCAGGAACATTTTCTTTCTGAAGGGAGAGAAGGTTATGCCGTGCTAGTTAAATGATACTTATATACTGATTTCACACAAGACCAGCTCTTAGACAGCATAATGAGTTTTTCCTATAGTGCAGGAATGTTGAGCTGTGATACACACGACTTCCAGTGTGACTGAGAGCCCATTAATTTGTAATGGTCTTGATGATATCCTTATTTAGACTTTATTAAAGGAATTTACACAGAATGGATCATATAGTAGATTGAGAGAAAAGCTCCCAGCATCTCTTTGGCACCCCATGGAAGTATGCCAAAAACATAAATTGAAGACATCACTGATCACCCAGACATGATTCTGCTGGTAAGGTTCTCACCTCTGGTTCACGAAGATTTATAGGTTTGAGTCCCACTCTGGAGACCTGAGCAGAGAACCTATTTGGATGCTCCTCATGCAAAGGGAGCATGGCATTCTGTGAAGAACTGTCATTCAGACGAGATTAAACTGAAGCCTTGTCTGTCACTTGAGGTTGCTGCAATACTGAATGGACTCTCAAGCTCTTAACATTCGCCTGTAGCTGTGTTTTTGTTTTTGCTGCTGTTTACCTATTATTTACTTATCTATGCTACTCAACAATGTAATCTGCCTGTATTGCTCGCAAAACAAAGCTTTTCACTGTGCCTCGGTACACATGACAATAAATTCAAGTCAATTCAATTCAAGTATTGTCTGGGTAGAATGTTAAGAAGAGCAGAGATGTTCTATATGGCACACTGGCCAATATCTACTGACGTCAATTTTTGCAGGCAACTTGTTCATTACCACCTTAGTGTCTGGGGGAGCTTGCTGTGTGCAAATTGACTGCCACATTTCCTACATTGCAGCAGTGGCTGCATTTTAAATGTACATAAGTGACTGTAAAGCACTTTGGAGAAAGTTAAGAATGCAGATACTGGAGCGTTAGAGTCGAAAACTGTGGCGCTAGAAAAAGCACAGCAGGTCAAACAGCATCTAAGGAGCAGAAGAGGCAATATTTTAGGCATAAGCCCACCATTCAGGAAGACATTCCTGCTCCTTGGATGCCACTAGACCTGCTGTGTTTTTTCCAGTGCCACAGTTTTTGACTTTGTAAAGCACTTTGGGATTCCTGAAATAATGATGGGCACAAAGGAAATGCAAATCATTCCTTTTGGAGAAAGCTGCTCTCAACCAACTGGCAGAATTATTCAAAGGGGAACATAGAATAATATTTCACAGCACGGTTGTGAAATCAATGCTGTGCTTCCAAGCTGGGCGAGATGTAATTTCTAAAGGCGCTTTGCACTGCACCCAGTTGTATTTCAACTGAAATGAGAGGGGTTGATCTGCCACTGACTTCCATTGGTATGGGTTACCCCTACATCAGTTAAAGTCCCATTGATTACGTTCTTGGAGAATTGTGTCCTATGTTACACACCGCCCAAGCTAATAAAATTTAGGAGGATAAAATTCAGGGGATCCAATATAAGTTAATTTCACCATAAAAGGTGACATTCCCTTTCATTCTCACAGAAGGTTGAGTTTTACATGTTGCTGTTTTCCGTGCAGAGCTTTGTTTAAATGGAGAGCAGACTCCTGCTGTGTTCAGACCTGACTGCCAAATCTTTAACATGGAATAATCAAACTTTAGGAGAGCCTCAAGTCAGACAATCTGTCTTTTGAGTCAGGCTTAAATTTTCACTGAGGCAGAAGGGGCTCCACACCTGAACCAGAATGGGGCCCGATCCCCAGTTCTGGACGTACACACCCCAGCACCACCATTTTAACCTGAAGCAAAGGAGTTAGGAAATCAGTGTATTTTGGGGCATCTACTTTGAGCACACATCGTTTATGAATGAACATGCACATTGTACAATTGCCTTCAAATTTCAAATCCCATTTTCATTACTGGGCTTTCTAAAACACAACTCTTATACTTTAGATGAAAATGATTGCCATTTTTGGACAGGTAAGGTAATCTTTAAGAGTTCAAGTGCTTTTGTGGAGAGGTCAGGTGCCCTTAAAAATTGTTAAGAGAAGATGTAATTGTGTGTACAAAGTGGATAAGATCCATGGAACTGTCGAACCATCAAGACATTTAAATCCCCAGGCCCTTTAAGCTTTTGATTTAATAAAACTAGAGAGCCCACAGTTGAAAAACAAATAGTGCTTACTGTTTCACAATAGGCAGAAGAATTAGTGCTGCTTGCCTGCTTCTGAAAACTAATAATATTACAGTGGGCTCCTTGTAATTTCCACAATGTCATTTACTGTACTTCCACATGTGTCATCTACTGAATCCGTTACTCCCGATGTGGTCTCCTCTACATTGGGGAGACAGGATGCCTACTTGCAGAGCTTTTCAGATAACATCTCCAGGACACCTGTACCAACCAACCCCAACGCCCCGTGGTTGAACACTTCAACTTCCCCTCCCACTCCACCAAGGTCATGCAGATCCTGGGTTGCCTCCATCGTCACTCCCTAATGCCTGGAGGAAGAACGCCTCATCTTCCACCTCGGGACCCTCCAACCACACGGCATCAATGTGGATTTCACCAGTTTCCTCATTTCCCTTCCCCCCCACCTTATCCCAGTTCCAGCCTTCCAACTCGACACTGCCCTCATGACGGCCATACCTGTCCATCTTCCTTCCCACCTATCCACTCCATCCTCCTCTCCAAACAATCACCACTACCCCAGTCTCCATCCACCCATTGCACTCTCAGCTACTCTCTCCCCAGACCCACGCCCATCCAATTTATCTCCCCACCCTCCTCAGCTCACAGCCTCATTCCTGATGAAGGGCTTTTGCCTGAAATGTCGATTCTCCTGTTCCTCGGTTGCTGCCTAACCAGCTGTGCTTTTCCAGCACCACACTCTCAACTCCCTGTAATTTCAGTTTGATTGACATCTCCATCAATTTATAAAGGATTGGCTTCCTTTGATTTGGGGCTTTGCATGCAAATATATACTTTCGTAAAGGTTTAAGTACTTGAAAAAATGTTTTTATCAGGATTTAAAGACTTGAAGAGATTTAAATGTTGGGTGGAGGACATGGTTTGGACAGGGTTAGCTCTAAATTGGCATAGGGATGATCAAAGGTCATGGGAATATGGAGGGTATGAGGGGCAATTTGACTGAGTAGATGGACAAACATTGTCAGAGTCATAGAGCCATACAGCATGGAAATAGACCCAGCGATTCAGAGAGCACCTCTGGGCCACCCGGACGAACCAACCCAACCAACCTGTAGCACAGCATTTCAACTCCCCCTCCCACTCCACCGAGGATATGCAGGTCATTGGACTCATCCACCGCCAAACCACAACAACCCGACGGTCGGAGGAGGAGCGTCTTATCTTCCGACTGGGAACCCTCCAACCGCAGGGGATGAACTTGGACTTCACCAGTTTCTTCATCCCCCCTCCCCCCACCTTGTCTCAGCCGGATCCCTCCAGCCCGGCACCGCCTTCCTGACCTGCAGTCTTCTTCTTGACCTCTCCGCCTCCATCCTACTCCGACCTATCACCCTCACCTTGATCTCTTTCCACCTATCACATTTCCAACGCCCCTCCTCCAAGTCCCTCCTCCCTACCTTTTATCTTCTCCTGCTGAACACTCTCTGCTCATTCCTGAAGAAGGGCCTGTGCCCGAAACGTCGAATCTCCTGTTCCCTGGATGCTGCCTGACCTGCTGTGCTGTTCCAGCAATAAAGTTTCAACAATAGACCCTTTAGTCCAACTAGTCCATACTGAATATAATCCCAAACTAAACTAGTCCTACCTGCCTGCTCCTGGCCCATATCTCTCCAAACCTTTCCTATTCTTGTGCCTATCCTGTTTTAAATGTTGTGATTGTGCCTACATCCGCCACTTCCTCATAAAGTTCATTCCACATGCGAACAACCCTCAATGTAAAGATTTTGCTACTTGTGTCTTTTTTAAATCTCTCTCCTCTCACCTTAAAAATGTGCTCCCTAGTCTCAAGATCTTCCATTGTAGGCAAAAGACAGCTTCCATTAACTCTACCTATACATCTCATTATTTTATGAACTTATATCCAGTTGCACCAGGGAGAATTCCAGGACCTATCTAGCCTTTCTTTATAACTTCCATACTCGAAAACATCCTAATAGATCTCTTGTGAATGCCCTCCAGCTTAATAATATCCTTTCTATATCTTGGAGGGTATGATGAGCTACGTGAATGGGTGAAGGCCGATAAATGGTATGAGTTGGCATTGATGGAGCATGGGGCATGCATGGTGGGGTTTGAGAGATGGAAGGGCTTTTTCTTCCATCTTCTTTCTTTCTTTCTGTTTTAACTGGGATGACATCTAAGGCAACTGAGGTGGGCTTTGTATCTAACCCACTTCAGTACCTTGTAGTCCTTTGGCTGACTCTCTTTCCAGAGGTGGCAAGTCTGAGACCACAGATTCAGCACTTTCTCCTACTTTAAGTTTGTGGAAATGGAAAATTTCCTAACTCAGCAAAACTCCACTACTCAGTGTCAAACTTTTTCTGTCTCCATGCTCTGGGTTAGAAGACTCTCTTACAATTAGAGTCTCAAATCTTACAACACAGAAGGGGAGAGCTTGGCCCATCTTGTCAGTGCTCTTTGAAAGGATTCTCAAATTTCTTCCCATACCATACTTGTCCCCACTGTTTCTATCGCCAATTGGAAGAATTACAGCTGATCAGATCGGCAGGAAGTGCGCCAAGTGAGAGCGTTGTGGTGATTAGCTTAAGCTCAAGCTTAAGCGACCCTTCTTCAGAACTAGTAAAATCGGAAATGATTTGAGTCCGATATAGCACTTAGAGTCATAGAGATGTACAGCACAGAAACAGACCCTTCCGTCCATTGCCGACCAGATATCCCAACCCAACCTAGTCCCACCTGCCAGCACCCGGCCCATATCCCTCCAAACCCTTCCTATTCATACACCCATCCAAATGCCTCTTAAATGTTGCAATTGTACCAGCCTCCACCACATCGTCTGGCAGCTCATTCCATACACGTACCACCCTCTGCGTGAAAAAGTTGCCCCTTAGGTCTCTTTTATATCTTTCCCCTCTCACCTAAACTATGCCCTCTAGTTCTGGACTCCCCAACCCCAGGGAAAAGACTTTGCCTATTTACCCTATCCATGCCCCTCATAATTTTGTAAACCTCTATAAGGTCACCCCTCAGCCTCCGATGCTTCAGGGAAAACAGCCCCTGCCTGTTCAGCCTCTCCCTATAGCTCAAATCCTCCAACCCTGGCAACATCCTTGTAAATCTTTCTGAAACCTGTTAAGTTTCACAACATCTTTCCAATAGGAAGGAGACCAGAATTGCACGCAATATTCAAACAGTGGCCTAACCAATGTCCTGTACAGCCGCAACATGACCTCCCAACTCCTGTACTCAACACTCTGACCAATAAAGGAAAGCATACCAAACGCCTTCTTTCCGAATCTGTCACCAAGTGACCAAAAGCTTGGTCAAAGGGGCAGGCCTGAAGAAGAGTCTTAAAGGGAGAAAACAGAATGGACTGGTTAGTCCTTTATGCATCTCAAGACACAGTCACCAGTGGTGAAATGACTAAAATCTCAGATACCCAAGAGGTCAGAATTGGAGGACTACAGATATCTCGGAGGGTTGAGGGGGTTGGATACGATGAGAATAGAGTAAACCATCAGAGGTTTTGTAAACAATGATGAGAATTTTAAAATGAAGACTTGAAGCCTTGACTTCAGGTCAACAAGTGAAGAGTGGGTGAATGGGGAGCAAGACTTGAAGCAAGTTAAAATATAAAGAATTACATCAGAAGTGAGCCCAGGGAAAAAGAACGACCTGGTGCAGTTTGTGGCAGAGAAGTAACCCAATCTTTCTAAGGCAGCAGAACATCCATGATGGGGAAGGGGCCATTCTAATTGGACATGGTCAGGGGAACTGATACAGAACTGGAATTGGACAGGTTTTAGGTCCCAGCCAGTTTTATATTGCTTTGAATTTCTCTCTGATAAAGCATCATAAAAAATTAGATAGCCTTAAAATAAGGGGGAGCAGATTTAAGACTGAGTTGAGGAGAAACTCCTTCACCCAGAGGGTTGTGAGTCTGTGGAATTCCCTGCCCAGTGAAGCAGTTGACACTACTTCATTGAATATGTTTAAGGCAAAGGTAGATATTATTTTTAAAAGTAAAGACATTAGGGGTTATGGTGAACAGGCGCTTAAGTGGAGCTAAATCCACAAAAATGATAGCCATAATCTCACTGAGTGGTTGAGCAGGCTCAAGGGGCTAGATAGCTGACTCCTGCTCCTAATTCTTATCATATGTAGGCAGAAAGACAGAGAAAGGGGTGAAGTAGCTCATTCTGAATTGAATTTAATAAATACAGTTAAGTAATGACAAAAAAACTTATGGTTTGCTGTTAAACTGTGATTTGGACAATCATTAGTCCCCTTGATCTTTTCCAATTTGTTACTTTCTGGTTAATTCTACCCACTGCAGCGCTCATGTTTTGAGATATAATTTGCTCAACTCAAGAGCCAAGGAAAAGTCTGCAAGGACAGCTTCTCACTGAATCCTTCATCCATCTGTCAGAGGATGTAGGGGCTACCATGAAGTTATTCACCTTCCTCACTCAGAAATTAGACTGCAATTATCACCAACCCTTAACATCGCCCTATTAATCTTCCAGACCTATCCTTTACTCCATTATCAATTAACAGGAAAGATGTTTGCTGGGCTGCTGTTAAAATTGCAATGAATTCCATTACTGAAAGTACCTTGCATGAGGTGAACTTTATTAAGATTACTCAGAATTTCTCCAGCTGATGAACTGTTTGCTTTCTGTATTCAGGCTCAGTGCAAGACTATTTGACGTTCAAAAAGAAAGGATATGTTTCTTGTTGTGCCTTTAGATGTATTGTCATTTTTTATCAATGCATCATGGACATTTCCAAGAAACAGATCACAATTCATATAAATGCATCAGTCTGTCAGAAATGTCCTCTCATACTCCAATGTCTAAGTGCTAAGAAACTGCTATTAAACTCATTCATCATTTGCACTGATTGTTTGGAATGTTTCAGACCATAACGCCATAAGATATAGGAGCCGAATTAGACAATTCAACGCTTTGAGTCTACTTCACTATTCAATCATTGCTGATGGGTTTCTCAGCTCCATTCTCCTACCTTCTGCCAGTAACCCTTGAACCTCTTACCAATCAAAAACCTGTCTATCTTTGTCTTAAATGTATTCAGTGACTTGGCCTCTGCAGCAATGGGTTCCACAGGTTAACTATCCTCTGGCTGAAGGAGTTCCTCTTCCTTCTCAGTTCTGAAGGGTTGCCCTTCACTCTGAGGCTGTGCCCTTGAGCCGTAGTCTCTCCGACTTGCGGAAATGTCTTCTTCATACCCGCTCTAATCAGGCCTCTCAGTATTCTATGAGTTTCAATCAGATTGCTCCTTATCCTGCTAAACTCCATTAAACACAGACCAGAGATCTCAGCTGTTCTTCAGATGACAAGCCCTTCATTCCCAGCATCATGCTTGTAAACCCCTTCCAATTCCCACACATCCTTCCTTAGATTTGAGACACAAAATTACAAATGCGGTGTGATCAGAGTCTTATACAGCCTCAGCCTGTTCCCTGTATCCCTGTTCTTGTATTCGACTCCTCTTGAAATGAATGTTAACATTGAATTTATCTTCCTAACTGCCAACTAAACCTGTAGGTTATCCTTAAGAGAATCCTGCACTTGGACTCTCAAATCCCTTTGTGTTTCAGATTTCTGAAGCCTTTCCACATTTGAAAATATTCTACACCTCTATTCTTCCTATCAAAGGGCATAGCCTCACACTTTCCCGCACTGTATTCCAAATGCCATTTCTTTGCTCACTTGCCTAACCTATCAAAGTCCTTCTTCAGCCTCCCAACCTACTCAACACTAACTGCCCATCCACCTATTTTTATATCATCTGCAAACTTAGCAACAATACCCTCAGTTCCCTCATCCAGATTGTTAATGCATAATGTGAATAGTTGTGGTCCCAACACTATAGAACTCCACTAGTCACCAGCTTCCAACTTGAAAAATATATTTTTATTCCTATTCTCTGCCTTCTGTCAGTCAGCCAAACCTCTATCCATGCCAGTGCTTTGCCTCTAACACTATGGGCCCCTATTTAGCAGACTGTTTGCAGCACCTTTTCAAAGGCCTTCTGGAAATCCAAATAGATCACATCCACTGGTTCTCCCTTGTCTAACTTGCTCATTACTTACTCAACGAATTCTAACAAATTTGTCAGGTGTGACGTCTCCTTGACGAAGCTGTGCTAACCCAGTCTTATTTCACCATGCGTTGCAGGTACTGCACAATCTCATCTTTATATAGAACATAGAACATAGAAAAGTACAGCACAGAACAGGCCCTTCAGCCCATGATATTGTGCTGAGGAATATTCCTAATCTAAAATGAAATAATCTAACCTACAGATCCCTCAATTCATTGCTATCCATTTGCAGGTCCAGCAGTCGCTTAAATGTCCCTAATGACTCTGCTTCCACCACCACCACTGGCAATGGATTCCATGCATTCACAACTCTCTGCGTAAAATGCCTATCTCTGACATTTCCTTTATACCTTCCTCCTAATATCTTAAAACTGTGACCCGTCCTGTCAGTCAATCCTGCCGTGGGGAAAAGTCTCTGGCTATTGACTCTATCCATGCCTCTCATTATCTTGTATACCTCAATCAGCTCAACTCTCCATCCTTCTCTCCAGAGAGAAAAGTCCGAGCTTAGTCAACCTATCTTCGTAAGACAAGCCCTCCAGTCCAGGCAGCATCCTGGTAAACCTTCTTTGCACCCTCTCCAAAGCCTCTGTATCTTTCCTATAGTAGGGCAACCAGAACTGGACAGAATACTCCAAGTGTGGTCTCACCAGGATGTTGTAGAGCTGCAGGAACACCTCGCAGCTCTTAAACTTGATCCCCCTGTTAATGAAAGCCAAAACACCATCTGCTTTCTTAACAATCCTGTCCACTTGGGTGGCAACATTGAGGGATCTATGCACTTGAACACCAAGATTCCTCTGTTCCCTCACACTGCCAAGAATCCTGTCTTTAATCCTATATCCAGCATTCAAGTTTGACCTTCCAAAATGCATCACTTCGCAGTTATCCAGGTTGAACTCCATCTGACATTTCTCAGCCCAGCTCTGCATCCTGTCTGTCACGCTGTAGCCTGCATAGCCCTCGATATTATCAATGGCACCTCAAACCTTTGTGTCATCGGCAAATTTACTAACCCACCCCTCAACCACCTCATCCAAGTCATTCATAAAAACTACAAACAGCAGAGGCCCAAGAACAGAGCCCTGTGGGACACAACTCACCACTGACCTCCAGGCAGAATACTTTCCATCTACAACAACTCTCTGCCTTCTGTCAGCCAACCATTTCCGAATCCAGGCAGCCAAATCTCCCTGTATCCCATACTTCCTGACTTTATTAATGAGCCTACCATGGGGAACCTTATCAAATACCTTGCTGAAGTCCATATACACCACATCCACTGCTCAACCTTCATCGACTTGTTTCGTCATCTCCTCAAAGAACTCTTTAAGATTTGTGTGGCATGACCTGCCCCTCACAAAGCCACGCTGACTGCCTTTAATCACTCTATGCTTTTTCAATAGTCATAAATCCTATCCCTCAGAATTCATTCCAAAACCTTGCTGACAACAGGTGTAAGACTGACTGGTCTATAATTGCCAGGGATTTCCATATTCCCCTTCTTGAAAAAAGGACCAACATTCACCTCCTTCCAATCCCCCGGAACAACTCCCGTGGAGAATGAGGAAGCAAAGATCTTTGCCAATGGTTTACCAACCTCCTTTCTTGCTTCCCAGAGCAACCTAGGATAAATTTGGTCTGGCCCTGGGGACTATCAAATATCATTGATTTTTTTTTAATGATGACTTCACCATTGTAGAATCATATCACAGAATCCCTACAGTGTGGAAACAGGCCCTTCAGCCCAACAAGTTCACACCGACCCTCTGAAGAGTAACCCATTCAAACCCATTCCCCTATCCTGTCACTCTACATTTACCCCTGACTAATGCACCTAACCTACACATGTTTGCACACTATGGACAATTTAGCATGGCCAATCCATCTAACCTGCACATCTTTGGATTGCGGGAGGAAACCGGAGCACCCGGAGGAAACCCACACAGACACAGGGAGAATGTAATAATGGACTCTAGCATCTTACTAATGAGCAAGGTCAGGATAACCGGCCTATCGTTTCCTGTCTTCTGTTTCTGTCCCTTCTTTAAACAGGAGTGTTACGTTAGCCATTTTCCAGTATTCTGGGACCTTCCGTGATTCCAGTGATACTTGAAAGATCAACACCAATGCCTCTACAATCTCCACAGCTGTCTCCTCCAGAACTCTGGGACGTAGTCTATCTGATCTGGGTAATTTGATCCACCTTCAAATCTTCCAGCTTCCCCAGCAACTTCTCCTTGGCCATGGCCACTACACTCACCTCTGTCCTCTGACTGTCTTGAAGTTCTGGTGTGCTGCTGGTGTCTTCTACTGTGAAAACTAATGCAAAGTACCCATTCAATTCCTCCGTCATTTCTTCCTTCTCCTTTAGTACCTCTCTAGCCACATGTTCCAGTGGTTCAATGTCCACTCTTGTTTTTTTTTTACATTTTAGATATCGTTAAAAAAACTCTGGCAATATCATTTTTATATTGTTATAGAGATGTACAGCATGGAAACAGACCCTCCAGTCCAACCTGTCCATGCCGACCAGGTATCCCAACACAATCTAGTCCCACCTGCCAGCACCCAGCCCATATCCCTCCAAACCCTTCCTATTCATATACCCATCCAAATGCCTCTTGAATGTTGCAATTGTACCAGCCTCCATCACATCCTCTAGCAGCTCATACCATACACATACCACCCTCTGCATGAAAAAGTTGCCC
>NC_057719.1:17649067-17687140 GCF_004010195.1 Chiloscyllium plagiosum
ACCTTGTTGAACACCTTACTGAAGTTCATATAGATCACATCTACCGCTCTGCCCTCATCAATCCTCTTTGTTACGTCTTCAAAAAACTCAATCAAGTTTGTGAGACATGATTTCCCACGCACAAAGCCATGTTAACTATCCCTAATCAGTCCTTGCCTTTCCAAATACATGTACATCCTGTTCCTCAGGATTCCCTCCAACAACTTGCCCACCACCGAGGTTAGGCTCACCTGTCTATAGTTCCCTGGCTGCATTATTCTCATATTTCATCTTCTTCCCCCTCATTGATGTTATTTTAGCTTTCCTCTGCTAGTTTTTCCCAGTCATCTGGCTTTCCACTAATCTTCACCACATTTTATGATTTTTCTTTTGCTTTTATGTGGTGTCCTGACTTCCCTTGTCAGCAATTGTTGCCTCATCCTCCCTTTAGTATGTTTCTTCTTCCTAGGGACGAATTTCTGTTGTGCCTCTCGAATTACCCCCAGAAACTCCTGCCATTACTGCTCCAGTGTCTTCCCTGCTAGGCTCCCCTTCCAATCAACTCTGGCCAGCTCCTCCCTCATGTCTCTGTAGTTACTTTTACTCCGTTACTAATGCTATTGCATCTGATTCCAGCTTCTCCCTCTCAAACTTCAGGGTATATTCTATCATATTATGGTCACTACCCCATAGAGGTCCCTTCACCTTAAGGTCCCTGATCAAGTCTGCCTCATTACACATCACCAAATCCAGAATTGCCTCTTCTGTAGTAGGTTCTACCACAAGCTGCTCCAAAAAACTATCTCATGGACATTCCACAAATTCGTTTTCTTGGGATCCACTACCAACCTGATTTTCCCAGTCCGTCTGCATTTGAGGTCCCTCATGATTATTGGGGTAGTGCCTTTCTAACATGCCTTTTCTACCTCCTTCCCCACATCCTGACAACTATCAGGAGGTCTGTACACAACTCTCATCTGTTTTCATTTGCAGCTCCTCAACTTCATCTACACAGAATTCACACCTTCTAACTCTAAATCACTTCTTGCTATCAATTTAATTTCATTTCTTACAAGCTAGCCAACTCCACCCCTACTGCCCTGTCCTTTCCATAGGATGTGTATCCTTGGATATGTAGTTCCCAGTCCTTATCCCTTTGCAGCCATGTCTCTGTGATACCCACAACATCATACCCAGCAATTTCAATCTGCACCACAAACTCATTTTCCTTGTTTCATATACTGTGCTCATTGAAGTACAACACCCTCAGTCCAGCATTGACTGCCTCCCTTCTCATAGTTGTCCCTTCATTTGCTGTGCCTAAAGTTGCATTCCTGACCTTTTCATTGGTCCTATTGCTTGTTCTGGAATCATTAATCAATTCTGAGCCTTCTCCCTTTAATTTTAGCCATAATTTTCCATGCAACTGAACCCCGCATTATTTAGTCTAAAGTCCTACCCACAGCGCTAGTAATGCAACTCTCCAGCATTCTGGTCCCAGTGTGATTCAGATGGAGCCCGTTCTATCAGAACAGCTCCCTCCTTCCCCAGTCCTGGTGCCAATATCCCATGAATTTGAACCTGTTTCTCCTACATCCATTTATTTTATTCTATCTTTTCTATTTAGCTGAACTTTTAAATATAATTTTGTAGCTTAAAAATGTATTGCTGGAAAAGCGCAGCAGGTCAGGCAGCATTAAAGGAACAGGAGAATCCTGAAGAAGGGCTTATGCCCGAAACGTCGATTCTCCTGTTCCTTTGATGCTGCCTGACCTGCTGCGCTTTTCCAGCAACACATTTTTAAGCTCTGATCTCCAGCATCTGCAGTCCTCACTTTCTCCTAATATAGTTTTGTATTCTATCACACATCAAGAAGTATTTCCTTTTGCTGGCTAAAATACAAAATGTAAACACTATACAAAAATCAATCATTTTATAAGAGATGTCACATCATGATGGAGTAACTTCTTGAAAGTATGAAAATATTGTAGCACATTCTCCCCTTTTTGAGTGACCTTGTGGTTTGGTGTGACCTCTGTACAATTCTATGAATGGACTGAGATTTGAATTCCGGCCTTTGCTGATTCTGATTACAAAGAACAAAGAAAATTACAGCACAGGAACAAGCCCTTCAGCCCTTCAAGCTGCACTGATCCAGATCCTTTAAACCTGTCGCCTATTTACTTAGGGTCTGTATCCCTTTGCTCCCTGACCATTCATGTATCTGTTCAGATGCATCTTAAATGACACTGTCATTCCCGCGTCTACCACCTACGCTGGCAACTCGTTCCAAGGCACCCACCACTCTTTGCGTAAAGAACTTTCCACGTATATCTCGCCTAAACCTTTCCCCTCTCACTTTGAGCTTGTGACCCCTAGTAATTGAGTTCCGAGCTCTAGGAAAAAGCTTCTTGCTATCCACCCTGTCTATACCTCTCATGATTTTAAAGACCTCAAATCAGGTCCCCTCTCAACCTCTCTCTTTCTAATGAAAACAATCCTATCTACCCAACCTCTCTTCATAGCTAGCACCATCCATACCAAGCAACATCCTGGTGAACCTCCTCTGCACCCTCTGCAAAGCATCCACATCCTTTTGGTAATGTGGCAACCAGAACTGTGGTCAATCTTAGTGTCATCTGCAAACTTGCTTATCAGGCAACCAATACCTTCCTCCAAATCATTTATATGTATCACAAATTGAATCTACTGCCTCACTTTGGACCTCTCTCTTTTTGAGAATCTCATTTGAATTCTTTATTTTAGGAAAAATGAAAGAGAATCTTGCACTTATGCCGAACCTTTCATGAGCCAAAACATTCAAAACCATTTCACTGTTAGTTACATACATTCAAATTGTGTAGTCACTATTTTAATGTAGAAAGCAGATTGTTTATTTGTGCACAGTATGCTCCCCAGAACAGCAATATAATTATAAGCAGAAAGTCTGTTTTGATTATATTGATAGAGAGATAAATATCGCAAGGATGGGTAATAATTTCCCTGCCATTCTTTAAGGCAATATCATTTGATTGTTTTCCCCATGCACTTGACAGGAGAGATTGGGCTTCAGATTAACATCTAATTTAAAAGGCAGTACTGACAGTGCAGCACTGCAGTGTCAGCCTCAATTTCTGCACTCAAGTCCTGGAATACAACTTGTTTCCACAACTTTCCAACTCCAAGGTGAGGTGACTGCAAACTGAGCTGACCCTTACAGGAAGAATCAGCAGATGGATGGGTGGATTCCAATCTGCAGGAGTTGGCTCCTATCAGTTAAAGTGGAATAGTATAGACTCATACAGTTGTACAGCACAGAAACAGACCAGTCAGTCTAACTCATCCACGCCAACCAGATATCCTACATTAATCTAGTTTCATTTGCCAGCATTTGGCCCATATCTCTTTAAACCTTTCCTATTCATGTACCCATGACACAGACGGAAGCTAGTGAGTAATTCATGGTCAGTTCACCAGAGTGACCATGCTCTCTTACATAAAGGGTCACATGTGTGGAGTGGAAAAGACAGTAGTTTAAAAACTGATGGGATAATTGTAGGTTTGCAACTATTCATTCTCTATCTTACTTTGTACCTATTTGCATTTGTTATATTTTTCTGTAGCAATTAGCCTATCACTGAGATATCCCTCTCTGGCATACAATGACACCTGTTCAGAGATGTTTTCCACAAGTTTCCTTTTGAATGACATAAAGCTAAATAATGCGTTCAGTTTAAAGAGCCCCTGTACTTCAACACAATATCTGTGAGCTTCCTAAAAGCGGCATTATGGAGAGAGGCCATTGTATTTTCCTACTGACTTCAGTTACAAACATACCAGATAGGTATCTGGCCAATTGTCTGAACAAAGAGTTTCACGCAAGATGCCCAAAGCCACAAAGCTAAAGCTCAAAGTTATTTTGAAAGGTTATGCAGTTCATGAAGACAACACCGTTTGCACTCAGGGCTCCAAACATTGATTCAGCTTGTGATAATTGATGAATATATTTTGCCAGAGAAAGAAAGCATTTCTTCGAACAATGCTGCTGATGGTATTATAGCAGTAGTGGCCTATTCAGTTTTTAAATAAGAACAACTGAAAGGTCGCCTTATCTTCCTCACACATTTCTGGTGACAATGGAATGTCTTCAGTCATACACTGAAAGAAGATTCTATCTCAAGTCAAATATAGTGTGGTCAACTAACAATCCCCAGGGTCTGAGAGCACAGGGCACTTTTTGTCACCTGGAAGTCTGGAAGATTTTTCGGCACACTATCTGTAATCTTCAAGAGCGCGTCTCTCCCCTAACCCCTCCCCTCCCCTCCAAACAACCTTTCCCATATGTATCAAGGTCTTTTGCATCTAAAAGAACAGAGGGTAGCTGGATGCCATTAGCCTGATTCAAGCTCAAGTATAGTCAGCTGTTCATCTGCATTGATGGAGGGGAGAGGAGGGGGAGAAAAAAGCCTTGGCTAAGGTCACATTAAAATGTATAAGAGCTTTATCCTCCAGCTGCATTATCTACAGCAGCAGAGAGCAATGTCACTGGCCACAGTTTTGATGCTGGAACAAAACTGATAGCAGTACTTTCTTTGTCTGAAGGTTTCTCTGGTTGCTTTCACTCCAGGCCCTCAGGCGAATGTGGGTGACATTTCAGAGGCAGCACTGGACAGGTGGATGTTGGGGGGAGGGGGGAATGTGGTAATAAATAAATGGGGCATAAAAAACAAGCTCAACTGCTACCTGAGTGGCTCAGTCTTCAACCTGATGTCAACACAGCTCGAGATCTATTTCAAAGAGTGCTCTCAGGTCTTTGTCAGTGCAAAGTTAAAAATCACACAACACCAGGTTATAGTCCAACAGCACGAGCTTTCAGAGCACTGCTCCTTCATCAGGTGGTTGTGGAGTACACAATTGTAAGACACAGAATTTGTCAGTGCAGTAATGGTCACAGGAAGTGAGGTTTACAGGGCAGGTAGAGGTACCACCAAGGGACTTGCAAACGTTGCCAGAAAGCTGACTAACTTTTCTAAATGAGCTTGAGCTGTATCAAATTTATTCGGTCAGAATTCAGATAACATCAGGTTACAGTCCAAAGGGTTTATTTGAAATCATTAAGCTTTCAGGGTGCTGCTCCTTAGTCAGATGAGGTGTGACATCACCTGATGAATGGGCAACACTCTGAAAGCTTGTGATTTCACATAAACCTGTTGGACTGTAACCTGATGTCATCTGACTTCTGACCTAATCCACCCCAGTCCAACACCACTGCCACATCAAATTTATTTGACAGTTTTGTAACTTTACTCTCTACATAATGAATATAATTATCAGCTCTTTATTAAACATAACTATTTGTCCTTGTATTGAATTCCATTGACTGTATAGTGCAAAAACAGGCCATTTGGCCCATTGAACCCATTCCCTCTTCTCTGCCCACCTCTTCACCTCACGCTAGCAACATATGTTTATGGAAGTGTCAGATTGGACAAGAGGAATGGTATGCTTCTTGGAGAGCAGAATCACTGAGGAAAGGTATACATGAAATAGAATAGACATTATCAACCAGGGTGTGGCTACATCCACTCTCCTCCAGTACAGTGCCAACACTGAACATATTACCTCAGCCCCTGCACCTTTCAATGTTCCAAAGGAGCTATTCACTGAGTGGTGTCCACTGCTCAGTCATGACCAACACCCCCTCCCTTTCCTTAGACAGTTTTCCATACAAGGACAGTACGGTGGCTCAGTGGTTAGCAGTGCTACCTCACAGCACCAGGGACCCAGGTTTGATTCCAGTCTGTGTGGAGTTTGCATATTGTCCCCATGTTTGTGTGGGTTTCCTCCCTGTGCAGTTCAGGTGGATTGGCCAAGCTAAATTGCCCTGTAGTGTCCAGGTGGGTTAGCCATGGTAAGTGCGAGGCTATGGGATAGGGTAGTGAGTTGGGTCAAGGTGCAATGTTCTTCAGAGGGTTAAAGTTGACTCAATGGGCCGAATGGCCTCTTTGCACATTGTAGAGATCCTATGAAGTACAGGGATGCAATACCTGCCCTTCTTATCTTCACTCTTCTCATAAACCCAGACCCGGAAAACTCCTTCCAGAGATTTACGTGTAATTTCCTCATTACAGAATACTGCATTTGCTGCTCATAATACATTCTCCTTAACACTGGGAAGATACCAAATGCAAATTGGGTTGTTGCATTTTTCATTTAAGCTCCCAATCTTGGTCAGGTCAGTGTCCCCAAGACCAGCTTGACACAAGCAAAAGGAACACCACCTTATCTGTCAGTCAAGAGTTTCACAGTTTTCTATAGTTTATATTTCATTCAAATATTGTCGATCTCATTTCACTTTTCTCCCACTCTGCCTTGTTTCTAATTGTTTTCCTTTCTCTCTTGCTGATTGGAAAGGATGAGCTTGACACTGGCTGAGGAGTCACCTTGCAGAACACAGCTCATTTTTCTTTCTCCTGTTACGTAAATTGGTGTGGTCCCTTTGAAATTTGGCATTCTCGCGTTTTGTTGTGATCAGTACAATGTGCAAAGTACATCCCCCTTTTCAGCAACAATCACAAGGAGATTTATTTACGTCTCCGACTGAGATCAGTCACCCCAATGAGCTCTCTCTAAGAACAATTTAGTCAATCTCATTCTGTCTCTCTGGTTTATTTCCCTCAACTGCCATCCAATTTCCATTTGAAATTGGGTGACCTAGTTCAGGATAGGAATGGGGCAGGGTGGGAGGAGGGGTTCTGTATCCTGCTGAGTGGCCTCTAATTGGCAACTTAAATTGGCAAACTAGCTGCGCACCATTGACCAGGCGATGTGGTGGCTCAGTGGTTAGCACTGCTGCCTCACAGCACCAGGGAATTTAGATTGATTCCACCCTCTGGTGACCACCTGTATGAAATTTGCACATTCTCCCTGTGTCTGCGTTCCCTCTGGGTGCTCCGGTTTCCTCTCACAGTCCAAAGATCATAAGGGGCATTGGTAGAGTCAATAGCCAAGGTCTTTTCCCCAGGGTAGGGAAGTCCAAACTAGAGGGCACAGGTTTAAGGTGAGAGGGGAAAGACTTAGAATGGATCTAAGGGGCAACGTCCTCATGTCGTGCATGTATGGAATGAAGTGGAAGTAGTAGAGACTGGTACAATTACAATATTTAAAAGATATTTGGATGGGAATATGAGTAGGAAGGACTTAGAGGGAAATGGGCAAAATACTAGGTTAATTTAGGATATCGGGTCTGCATGGATAAGTTGGACCAACTAATGAAGGGCTCCTGCCGGAAATGTCAATTTTCCTGCTCCTCAGATGCTGCCTGACCTGCTGTGCTTTTCCAGCACCACTCTAATCTAGACTCTGATCTCCAGCATCTGCAGTCCTCACTTTTGCCGAGTTGGACCAAAGGGTCTGTTTCCATGCTGTACATATCTAGACTCTCAGATTAGGTGGATTGGCCATTCTAAATTGCTGGAAAAGCACAGCAGGTCAGGCAGCATCCAAGGAGCAGGAAAATCGACATTTCGGGCAAAGAAGGGCTTTTGCCTGAAACGTCAATTTTTCTGCTCCTCGGATGCTGCCTGACCTGCTGCGCTTTTCCAGCACCACTCTAATCTAGACTCATCTCCAGCATCTGCAGTCATCACTTTTTTGCCATTCTGAATTGCCCATAGCATTCAGGGATGTGCAGGCTAGGTGAGTTAGCCATTGGGAATACAGGGCTACAGGGATGAGGTGGGTCTGAACGGGGTGCTCTTTGCAGGGCCATTCTGGACTCAGGGGCCGAATGGCCTGCTTCCACACTGTACGCGTTCTATGATTCACTCTGCAGAAACAGCTCATCGATATGCCCATCTGCAGTTGAATGTAGTTACTCATGGAGGTTCAGCTTCCCCCATTGTTTTGATGGACTCCCTCCTTGCACTCCACACTATGGCTGGAATGTTAACTCCATTTCCCACGTCACAGATGCTGCCGGAGCTGTGGAGCATCTTTCGCTATTTTTTTTCTGGTGGTTATTTCGGATTCCTAGCAGTAATTTTGCCCTGCTTTTGGAAAGGTAAAGTCAGCTAGGTATTGTGCTCTGAATTATTATGCAGGAACTCCTGCTGGCTATGTACATGTGTGGAACAGTGTCTGTGTGGGGTCTGCCAGGTCAACAATACTTGAGCATGAATTAAGAAACTGTGTCCTAATGGGAAGAGTGTCAGTGGAAGTGACCACATGCATTATACATACATTATTTCACTATTGGAGCACAGGTCAGAGTTTGCAAAGCTGCAGCTGCATTCCCTCAGGGAATGAATATGCAAAATGCGGCTACAACAGCCCAGAATATGCTCCAATGTGATCCTAGAGGTTATCCCAACACTTTGCCCTCAGGGGTTCACAGGGTTGCACCTAATTGGAAAGGGGCTAGTCTGGCATCAATATTCCGAAATGTAGTGTCTGAAAGGGCGATGGGAGCAGATACAAAAGGAACTTCCAAAAAGTCAGTTGAACATACACTCAGAAAGCTAATATTTACAGGGCAGAGCAAAAAAAAAAGGATCAGGGAAGTGGGTCTGCTGCGGCGAGAGGATGTCATGGGCACTGTGGGCAGAATGACCTCCTTCTGCTCTGTATCATTCCATGATCTCTGGCTAACGTCACTGTGGGCGCATCAAGTGGTTTGTGATGGCATTCCAGTTCGGAATGCACTTTTGAACATTTACTCAGCATTAGCTAAACCGAATGTCTTCGAAAATCCGGCAAGTATTCCACTATTTTGAAATCATGCCAGAGTCCAACTGGGCCCCGTTACTTTCCGATGGTCGGAGGGAGAATGCTGCCCACCAGCCCAGTGATTGGCCACACCCTGAGTGACCTCTCCCACTTTGTTGGTCTGAGGAGCTGACCCTCATGACAGGATTCTGGGGAAAAAGAAGGGAGATAGGACAAAACATGGTTCCAAACCCTATGTCGCCCTTCACCCACTCTTAATCCCGGAGCACTGGGATAAGATAACATGGCATGCTATAGATCCGCGTCTTGTCTCTGTTACAAGGTGTGATGTTTAATCCCAGGTCAACCCCACAGCATCTTGTGATTAATTTAAACCATTCAGTTGTACACTTCAACAGGTCCAAGCATCAGCACCAATCCAAACTTTCCAGGTCAGATTAGTGGAAAGACTGAGGGCAGAGCTGAAGGAAGGCTGAGGCTGACAGCAGCAAGTACAGGAAATAGCCATGAGGCAACAGGAAACTGATGAACAGGGTTACCATCTGAATGGGAGACTACTGCTACCTTCTTCTTATCTCCACCTCTCATTTCCTCCTGCTGCTCCATTGCCTCCTCTTTATCCTGTTGGGTGCCTACTCCTCCCTAAATCTTTGCTGGAATATAAAGGAATCCAAATGGCTAGAGTGCCTCAAACAGAGGGTCACTTGTTGGAAGCAAGTATCTCATTCTATTTATGTGGTGCTACCTTTTGGGTGTTGTTGGAATCTAAGTCTATGGGCAGTCAGCGCTGTCCAATGCTCCAATCAAGGGAAGGAGCATTGGCAAACAACTTCACCATAAAAGCAACACAGCCGAACCCAACACTCATCTGAGGACTGAGCTCCCATGAGGGATCCTACCCACCATCGCCACCACCAACACCCCCGACCACCCCCGCACCCGCACCCACCACCCCCATCTACTCAGGCTTTGGAGGGAGATTTGCTGAGCCAATTGTCCAGGTACTTTCCACAGAAAGTCTACGTCAATTCCCATTCAACAATCAGGAGAAATTCAGCCCTCAGTAATGTCACAAACTCATCATATCCCTCATGAAATGGTTCTGTAGTGATCAAGAGGGACATATTGGCATTCCCTCCAAATATCTCAAAATAATGAGATTCTGCCATGGCCTTGCTCTCTCATGTTCATGAAGACAGAGTTGGCTTTGCTTCAGTGATCTCATGTCCTAGACCTTTTATCCCAAGGCTCAGTACCACAGATGGCAGAGTATTTACGCACTAAACCACGGGGGAGTTCAGGCAACTCCTTTTCAGAAAGGAGAAACTTCTTTCCCAATGACATCATTCAAAGCATTTCATATAACACTCAATATCGTAGCTGAAGGCCACTGGAGCATACAGCCCCCAATCTGGTGTGAACTGTTGCTCCCAGAATGGTATTTGTATTAGAGGACCATAATGCTGCTCTTTCATTAGAGAGAGAGAGAGACAGAGCAAGAGAGAGAGCAAGCGCCTGATGGTGGTTTAACTTGAGGGTCACTACACCTCAGCAGAGGGGATGGGTTGTGAAGGTAAGAACCTCATTGTAACCTCAGCTGGTGCAGTAATTGAACCCATGGAGTTGGCATTGTCCTGCATTGCAAACCAGCTGTTCAATTACCATGAATGCCCTGCATTCTCAACCTCACTACCTGCCTGAGGCATGGTGGCCCTCAGGTTAAACTCACCACAGTCATCTCCCACATTTTTGCTCTCGATCTCATTCTCTCTCTCTCTAGAGAGAGAGAGAGAGAGCAGACCTATGACCATCTGAAAGTATAATGACTTTACTTATTTTATTTGTACCTACTGAGGCAATATTTATAATCAAACACGGAAATTGCTGGAAAAGCTCAGCAGGTCTGGCAGCATCTGTAAAGAGAAATCAGAGTTCATGTTTCCAGTCTTGTGACCCTTCCACAGAACAATTCCGAGGAAGGGTCACCAGGTCCGAAATGTTAACTCTGGATGTAAATTTGCTCGCTGAGCTGGAAGGTTAATTTTCAGACGTTTCATCACTGTACTAGGTAACATCATCAGTGAGCCTCTGATGAAGCACTGTTGTTATGACCAGCTTTCTGTTTGTGTTTATATAGAGAAAGCGGGTCATAACAACAGTGCTTCACCAGAGGCTCACTGATGATGTTACCTGGTATGGTGACGAAACGTCTGAAAACAAATCTTCCAGCTCAGCGAGTAAACTTACATTCAGAACCTCAACCTGAGCTCCAAATCTTCCAAAAATGTTAATTCTGATTTCTCTTCGCAGATGCTGCCAAACCTGCTAAGCTTTTCCAGCAATTTTTGTGCTTGTTTCAGATTTACAGCATCCACAGTTCTTTTGGTTTCTATGAGGCAAAACGTATGTCAGTTCCCACAACATAAAACTACATATGGGTAAAATAGTATGAAAACATTCATTAGACAGCTCCTGATACATACACACATTACAATCATGGGCACTTCAATGTTTGGGTTGATATTGAGCTTTTCGTTTATAAACTGGACATGGTTCTATCAGCGTGTCATGTTTCAAGTGGCCCCAGTTAAGGTGGTGTCTGAGACCGTACAACCTTTGGATCATGATCTAACGATATCATGAGCATGTCTTTTGCAGGTATAGTCCATACTAACTACGGGACATGATAGGACAGTATTGTAAAAGGGCTGCTTGAATTACTTTAATGTACTGGTGAATGTTTATGGGCAATGTGCTGCTACAGGATTGCAGCTTGGTCAAGAACTGTTATCTTGTTGAAAAATGTTCAATAAACAGCATGATTAAACTTTAATAAGAAAAATTGATTACAGGCCATTGTTTACTACTGCACTCTGTAGTGCAGGCGTGTGATGTACAGTTTTATAATCTAGCAATTTGAGCAGTGATTTCCAACCCTGGGGTGTTGATTACTGGCCTGAGAAAAGAGTATTTCTGCTATAATGCCTATTGTTGACATTTTTACTGCTCTGACAGCACTATTTTATAGTTTACAGCGCACTAACTGCAATGTTTTTGATGCTGCCAGCTTTTCTCTTGTCGGACTATACCCTAGTTACACGGTGCGTTGGAAACTGAAGTGGCTCTTAATTATGACAGAACTCCAGCAATTATGCCTGTCACCCCCCTCGGACTCCTGCAGACAGTAGTTAGAGATCAAACTCAGTCTAATGTGCTTCCAAATGGCTTCCAGAACCTGCATTGCCCAAACAAATATAGTGAGAATCTAATTGCCTCCTGGTTTTTCCACCTGTTTAATGGTGGCCTTTGGGTTAGCTTTGTCTTGCTTTGTTCCCGGCTTACATCTCCCAGATGTAGCAAAAGAAATGTATTCACTCCAAGGTGCCAACTTGTGCCAGCTGTTCAGGCTGGGTGACATTCTCACCAGCCGTCTTCCCTCCTTCCCCAGACTGTCAGAAGGTCTCCAGACCTTCCCTGCATAAAATGGTTGAGATGTCTCCTTGTCATAGCTCCCTCCATGGTCCACACCCTACCTCTGTATTCTCCCCAGGGTCCACAACCCACTGAGAGCTCTGCGATCCTCTGCTCTTGCACCATTCCTCACATTGTTTGGTCCCGCAAAGGTAGCCCTACCTTCAGCTAGCTTAACCCCGAGCTCTGGAATTCCTTCCGGAAGATTCTTCTTCCCTCTGCACCACCAACCTACTTTGAAGCACACCTTAAAACCCACCATGTGTTCGATCACCCAAGCCAATACTGTCTTATGTGGCTGGCTGTCAGAATTTTGGTTACGCCCCTGTGAAGAGGCAAAGGGTGGGTTTTATTGCAATTCACGTGATAAGCAAATGCAAGATATTGTTGTTGTGATCAGAACTCCATCGTATAGGGGGGCGGGGGGGGGGGCGGGTGGGGGTGGAGAGATGTGACGTTCATTCCCCTTGTGCAAATTGGCTGGATTCAGGAAGGGATAGCGATCCAATCCTCTCCCTAATCACGACCTGGATGTGAAAATGAGAATTTGCCCCACAGCCATCACCACCTTTCCTCAGAAGTCAAAATTGGTGTGAACTGAAAACTGGAGCACAAACATGGACAACTGTGTTTAATGTACAACTGCTTTGTGCAATTGGCTCCAAGACAAATTATGGAAATTAAGAGGCAAGATTAAATTTACTCAACATAACATCAAGAAATGTATAATTCAAAACCTGTAGAGCTGGAGGTGTAGGGTTCATCTCAATTTCCTGTTTGTGGGGTGGTATGAGTTGCAACCAAAAAGTCCCACTCTTTGATGCACTCCTAGACTGTGCTAAAATCTACCCACCGAGTAACTTGCATCCCTCACTACAAGAACGTGGTCCAAGATGTCAGATTGTGAAAGATCCCAGACAGTGTCGGGCCCATTCAGCCCAACCGCCCAACCCCACAGACATTCTGTCCAGCAGGGGCTGGTTGACCAGAAGCTGAGGCCTAGGTGTCCAAGTCTCTCAAAAGGGTCAGGAATGTTTGGCTTTGAGCACAGGCTTCTGTCCCCTCCAGATACAGTCATAGAGATGTACAGCACGGAAACAGACCATTCGGTCTAACCCATCCATGCCGACCAGCTATCCCAACCCAATCTAGTCCCAACTGACAGTACCTGGCCCATATTCCTCCAAACCCTTCCTATTCATATACCAATTAAAATGCCCTTTAAATGTTGCAATTGTACCCACCTCCACCACTTCCTCTGGCAGTTCATTCCATACACGTACCACCCTCTGCATGAAATGGTTGCTCCTTAGGTCTCTTTTATATCTTTCTTCTTTCACCCTAAATCTATGCCCTCTCGTTCTGGACTCCCCCAGCCCAGGGAAAAGACTTTGTCTATTTACCTTATAATTTATAAACATCTATAAGGTCACCCCTCAAGCTCTGATGTTCCAGGGAAAACAGCCCCAGCCTGTTCAGTCTCTCCCTATAGCTCAAATCCTCCAACCCTGACAACACCCTTGTAAATCTTTTCTGAACTCTTCCAAGTTTCACTACACCTTTCCAATAGGAAGTAAGTGTATAAGTCCTGCTAAGATTTGCTTTCCCAAAATGCAGCACCTCGCATTTATCTGAATTAAACTCCATCTGCAACTTCTCAGCCCATTGGCCCATCTGGTCCAGATCGTGTTATAATCTGAGGTAACCTTCTTTGCTGTCCACTACACCTCCAATTTTGGTTCGGAGGGTTATGGGCCGGGTGCTGGCAGGTGGGTCTAGATTCGGTTGGGGTATCTGGTCGGCATGGACAGGCTGGACCAAAGGGTTTGTTTCCATGCTGTACATCTATATGATTCTATGACTCTAAGATCCTATTGTAATCTGAGATAACCTTCTTCGCTGTCCACCGCACCTCCAATTTTGGCGTCATCTGCAAACTTACTAACTATGCTCACATCCAAATCATTCATGTAAATGACAAAAAGTAGAGGACCCAGCACCGATCCTTGTTTTACTCCACTGGTCACAGGCCTCCAGTCTGAGGAACAACCCTCTACCACCACCCTCTGTCTTCTGCCTTTGAGCCAGTTCTGTATCCAAATGGCTAGTTCTCCCTGTATTCCATGAGATCTAACCTTGCTAAGTCTCCCATAAGGAACCTTGTCGAACGCCTTGCTGACGTCCATATAGATCACATCTACCACTCTGCCCTCAACAATCCTCTTTGTTATTTCTTCAAATAAAATTCAATCAAGTTTGTGAGACATGATTTCCCACGCACAAAGCCATATTGACTATCCCTAATCAGTCCTTGCCTTTCCAAATACATGTACATCCTGTACCTCAGGATTCCCTCCAACAACTTGCCCACCACCGATTTCAGGCTCACTGGTCTATTGTTCCCTGGCTTGTCCTTACCGCCCTTCTTAAACAGAGGCACCACATTAGCTCACCTCCAGGCTTCCAGCACCTCACCTGTGACTATCGATGATACATGTATCTCAGCAAGAGGCCCAGCAATCACTTCCCTAGCTTCCCACAGAGCTCTAGGGTACACCTGATCAGGTCTTAGGGATTTATCTGCCTCCAGTGTCACCCCTGCACCAACTCCAAGACTGAGGTACAAAGACTTGGGTCATCTCCAGGTCACTCAAATTCGCAGCAACCTGTTGCCAGCAATCACAAAATGTTGAAGCTTCTGAATCACTTCTGCTCCTGGAAGTCACTGGCCACACTGGTGGTAGAGGTTCCTTTTGATAGGCTTTGCCCTCGCCAGCTCAAGTTCAGTCCTGGGAATCCCACCTGAGAGTCCATCTCCAATGACCCCAAGCATTTGTCCCCCCTCCCTGTCCTGAGTAAGGCTAGTGGGTTAGTGATGGGGTAGAGTTTCTGGGTGTAAGTGGAATTCTCACCCTGCGGCCATATCACAGCAAATAGGAAAATCCCTTCCCAGCATTCGGAAGTCCATGAGGTCCAAACCAGAAATCATGAACAAAATAATGACAAAGTAAAGCAGAAGCTCGCCAGGAGAGAAGTCTAAAAAAGTGGAAACTGTAGCTTTCAATAACTAAATGGTTTTGTGTTTGAGTCTGAGAACTGATCACTACTCCTTGTACTTGATTCAGTAAGCCTGGGATTGAACTCAGAGTAAACAAACATGACCATAGCTCATCTTTAATTTTGCGCAAGATGTGAGCATCACTGGCAATGACGGCATTTACTGCCTATCCTTAATTGGCCCAGAATTGATTCATTTCCTGAAGCCATTGGTCTAGAGTCACATGCAGACCAGACGAGTCGAGGAAGGCAAATTTCATTCCGTAAAAGACATTAGAATTTTTTTCAATTATGGTGATTTAAAGCTAGCTTTTTAATTCCTGACTATATCAAATTCAGTTTCACCATCTGCATTATAGGATTCCCACGGGCCCAGAACATTTACCTGGGACTCTGGCACAATGGCATTCCCACAACGTAACTACTACCCCACAAGTGACTAGAAGTTGAACAAAAACAGAAATTGCTGGGAAAACCCAACGGGTCTGGGCAAAACGTTAACTCTGCTTTCTCTCTGCAGATGTTGCCAGACCTGTTGAGTTTCTCCAACAATTTCTGTTTTTGTTTCTGATTTCCAGCATCTGCAGTTCTTTGGTTTCTCGTCTAGAAATTGAGTTGTAAGAACGTGTGTCACCGTTTTGCTGAGGTACTGTAAAACTTGTGCAAATAAATACATTGCACACTCATAAGCTTGTGCATTGCAACACAGACAGAAATTGAAGGTTATTACAGGTAAGGCAAAGCCACACAAATCTAATGGCTTGGACCTGCAATAAAACAGCACATCATTGTAATTGAAAGTACTTGGTTGATAGCCAACTCGTCTGTACCAGTGCTACTTTAAAATAATGTTTTGCACTGCACAGACTTGATAGAGGCTGGTATCTTGTCATCAAGTCACCCTTGATTTACATATAGAGAGTCCCTGACAATGATCCAGCCCCCTCAGCCTCCTCACAGTGAGCAGAACCCCTGACACTCCTGTTCTTACCTGTCAGCTAAGGTTCCCTGATTGGGGCTGTTAATCCGATCTGATCAGGGAACTCCTGTTCTATGAGGTCCACCTGCCCGACCCCATTACAATCACTAAAGGTCAGAGATTATATTCTTTCACAGCCAATGGTTAGCAGTTAGCTCTCTCACAGTTCAGTCGGAGAGAGACAAGCACAAACTCTCGACTGTCCCTCCAGTGCAGCAAGGTAACAGTGTTGATTCTGTTTTGTTGTTGTTTTGTCTTTGGATGAGACATTTAAGTCAGACCCCATCTCAGATGGAATAAAGGGTTCCTCAGTACTATTTGGAGAAGAAGAGATCATCTTGGTGTCTTGGTTTACATTTATCCTTCTATCGACAGGTTAAAAAAACTGACTATTTGTCTATTGCCATATTATTTGTCAGAGGTTGCTATGTGCAAATTAGCTGCCGTCACTTATATTATACAGTTAGCACACTTCACTTCTAAAGCACTTAATTGATTGTAAAGTGTTTTGGGACATAGTTAGACCATGAGAGGTGCTATATAAATGCGCATTATTCCTTTTCTTATACCTCATAGATACTGATCCAGCAGAAAGGAGTGCCTGACTGTCACAGAATCACAGAGGTGTTGCAGTGCAGAAGGAAGCCATTTGGCCCATCATATCTGCTCTGGCCCTCCACATGAACATCATGATTTACTGTTGTTCTCCTGCTGTCATTTCCCTACACTCTGTAACCTTGCCCATTGGTTCTCTTTCAATAATCATCCAATGCCTCAATTAAACGTTCCTCCATCAATCGAACCTGCTTCTATTGATGCCCCATAATTCTCGGCAGTACACTCCAGCCCCAGAACCACTCGCCATTTGAAAAAGTCTTTTCTTCTCACCTCGCATTTTCTTCCTTTGCAGAACACTCTCAAACTGTGCCCTTTCACTCTTCAGCCTTTCCCAAGTGGCAACAGTTTCTCCCTAGCCACTCTATCAAGCCTTCTCATGATTTTGAAGAGAGAAAGCAATGCTATATGAATGCATTGGGCTTTACCTGACATGGTCCATGTAACCATGTATCCACATGTCTGCTGACAGAACCGGTCATTCATCATAACTATTTCTCTAGTCCTGCAAAGCTATTAATGCTTCGATCAGCGTGTGTGGAAAACACAAAGCCAAATGTTAGTCATTTTGGAGGATTACAGTCTTTTGCTGAGCTTGTGATACATTAAGTGATGTGGTGCAATCTCCTAGCTCAACTAATAAATGAAAACATGAATGTTGTGGTCAAACTGATCCTCTATTTTGAAATATACAAGACAAATCAGACTAGTTGATTTCATTCACCAGTTTTATTGGGGTTTTGTTTGTTTTTTAAGATATTGTGCAACCTGGAGGGGGTGTGGCCTAGTTTCACTGTATCCAGGAGTAATCCCCATTCTCCAGATTCTCTGCACCATTGATCCCAACCAGTGAGAATCAAGCACTTTGGAGGAATCAGGAAGGTGGAAATCCCACAACGGACTGCTGGCCACGTGTGAGACCAAGTTGTGAAAGGAAAACTCCGGTGAAGAATTCACTGAAAACCACCACACTGGCATGGCTGGATGTAGAATGGAATGGATACCACCAAGTGTTCAAAATGTAGCTATATCCTAAAGCCTTAACTTGGATGGTTACATCAAAAGCTAAAAGTGACAATTCAGTCGATTTAAAAATGAGGTGGTGGTTTGAAATGTTAGACTTCTTCCTGCCTTACCAGCACCCACATACTGCCATTATGCTGGTTCCATAGCTCCAAACATCAGGCCATCTCCCAGAAGCAGGTTAACAGAGGGACAAGCAGTGGGTGGCCAGTTGACTTTGTCAGCGGCCACTTACGCCGATTGTCAGAGGCCAGCTGGGATCAAGAACCCCAAGGTATTGGGAGAAGGGGCAGCTACCTTGCTACAAACACTCACCAGTTCCCACAATCCTCCCCCAGGTCTCACAACCAACATCACTACAATGGTGCTATGGCAACTGGATCTATTTCTAGTTTGAAAATGCTGGAGAGAAGGCTTTCTGCTTTCCCTTTTGAGGAGCCCTCTTCCTCAGTTACCTTCAAGGGCATTCTGCTGCTTTTCCAAACTGCAGAGTTTCCTGATGACTTTTTCCTGCCTTACCAGCACCCACATTCATTGAAAGGGACACCCAATCTCTGGCCATTCATTGTCCAGATCAGGGATAGTAACAGATTTAATTCCCACTCAGTGCAGGGTTCTGACCCCCATCACAGCCTGATAAGGTTGTCGAGTCAAACAGCATGGAAACAGATCCTATGGCCCAACTCATCCATGCTGACCAAGTTTCCCAAACTAAACTAGCCCCACTTGCCTGCATTTGGCCCATATCCCTCTAAACCTTTCCTATTCATGTCTCTGTCCAAATGTCTTTTAAATGTTGTAACTGTACCTGCATCTATCACTTCCTTAAGCAGTTCATTCCATCTATGAACCACCCTCTGTGTGAAAAGGTTGCCCCTCAGTTGCCTTTTAAATCTTTCTCCTCTCACCTTAAAAACATGCCCCCTCATTTTGACAAAACACCTTTGCTTTTCTCCGCCCCTCTTGATTTTATAAACCTTATAAGGCTCCAGTGAAAGTAGTCCCAGACTTTCCTTATAACTCAAACCCTCCAATAGTCTGGAGACAGGTTCAAATCCGCCCCACAGCATGTTTTGAATTTGACAGTAAGATAACCACTGTTGTAAAAAACCCATCTGGTTTACCAATTTTCCCTCACAGAAGGAAATCTGCTATCCTTACCTGGTCTGGCCTACATGTGACTTCGAACCCATAGCAAAGTGTTTGATTCTTAACTGTTGTCTGGGTAATAAATGCTGGCTGAGAACAGAAAAACATCAGATTCACTCATGTCCTTTTGGGGAGCAAAGCTGCTGTTGCAATGGTCCACATGTGGCTCTAAGCTCATTGCTCTTAACCACTTTCCAAAATAGCCCAGCAAAACCATCTGTTAAAGGACAGCTAGAAATGGGTAACAAAAGCTCCCCTTCCCGTGATGTTCATCCTGCTTTTTGACATTGGATCAAACCTGTACCCATCAGGAATCCAATCAAACATGCTATCTTTCATTAAGTTGACTCCAGATTCATATTGTTCATTTTCCCATCATTGTTAATAGCCACTGGTGGATCAGACCAAGGCACAAAAGTTGCAAAGTGATTTTAAAATTTTGATGTTACTAGGATGTGAGGGCCAGGCAGGACTGCACACAGAATAAATGAAACCTGTGACACTAATTTAGATTTTCAATTCTTCAAGTAATCAATTAGTATTCATTCCAAAATTGTTGACAAAAGACCTGAACTGAAAACTTGCCTCAAAGGTAGTGATTTATTTTTGTGTGTAATGAAATACTAACTTTCTTATTTTGTCTTTGTTGATAGGAGTGCTAGGGAGCTCTGTAGCTGGCTCCAATTCAATGTCTTTTGACACAGGAAAGGGTTCAAAAATATGCCAAAGGAAACAACAGACTACACTGGATTTTAACTCACTCCCTCGCTCCTAATTAATATTTACAGTAATGGATTGGGTTTAAAATAAATTCTCCAAAGACCTGACTGGAGCAGAGATAAGAAAAGAAAGGATAAAATAATAAAGGATGAGGCTGATATATCACTGCTCTGACATTAATCTGACAATGCATTTTAATATTTAGCATTTTTGAAAACCATGCCTAATATTATGTGCCAACATATGCCAGGTTGCTTAGGAAGAAAGTCACAGTGACCCAGAAATGCATCAGGGTGCTGTGGGATATATTTTGCGTTCTATTTAAGCAGTTACTAAGGTTTCAGGTCCACAAAAACAAGATATTGTAATATTGGTCATGTTTTATTTATATGTAGTACTGAAGCATGTACAGTGTTAACAAACACAGATGATTGCTTCGGGGACACTAGCTTGTCCTAAGGTAATTAAGACAAAGTGGCTCACGCCGACCTAGGGATTCACACAGTGAGCGAGCTTTTATAACTAGAAAGGTTTGGTGAAACCAGGCCAAAAGCTTGAATTAGCCCAGCGTTTTTAAATTATCTATGGCTTGGAAGTACAGCTGTATTGTGCTCTTGGATCTTTATGCTTATTTATTTTTTTCTCCCCCTTCATCTTTTGCTGTTTATGTTCCCCACAGGAGCAGCTCATCACCACATTGCTGCAGTGAAAGAGGACAGGCTAGTTTATGGACTTCTCCATGTCTGGCATCATTCCGATTCCATAATCAGCAGACAGCAGGGAAAGCCAACTATGTCAATTACTTGTTCCCTTCCCCCTGCCCACCCGAGGGAGCAAACACTTCCTCTGCTGACGTGCACCCGTCTCACTGCCCCTACCCCCCAGCCCAACAAGCTCTCCCCACCCCTCAGCATGGCACTCCATCCAGTGGCCTGGATATGAACTAACAATACGTCCACAGACAGCAAGCTGCTGAGGGACTGGCTCCCTGTTGCTACAATAAAGGCCACCAAATTGGGAAGCAGATGATGGCCAAGTTGAAAAGCAGAACCTCGAGCGGGAAGGTGATGCTGGAACTGTATAAATTGTTGTTTAGGCCACAGAGAGAGTACAGTTCTGGAATCCACACTATCGGAGGGAAAGAACAAAGAAGAGATTTGCAGATGTTGCCTGGGCTGGAGAGTTTAAGCTTTGAAGACAAATTAAATAGACTGGGGTTAGAGCAGAGGACACAGAGAAAGGACTTGATTAAGATGTATAAAATTACAGGGACATAGATTGGGTAGACAGGAAGGTACTTTTATTCTTGGAAAAGGGATTAATGACTGGGGGCAAGGATTTAAGGTAAGGAGCAGGAGGATTAGAGGGAATGTGAAGAAAATGTTTTTTCACCCAGAGAGTGGCAGGAATTCTGCAACTGTCTGTCTGTAAAAGTGGTAGAGGCAGAAATCCTCAAAATGTTTAAGAAATATTTAGATGTGCACTTGCCATGCTATTTTTATGCAAGGTTATGGGCCATGTACTGGAAATTGGGGTTAGAATGGTTCAGTGCTTGTTACAGTCTGGAGCAGACTTGATGGGTTGAACGGTCTCTTTCTGTGCTTTCGTCCTCTATGACAAACTTATGGAACATTTCTTCATAATAAAGACAAAAAGAAATAAGCAGGTTCAAACTTGTGATTTTATTCATCAAGGGGAGCATATTTCATTTAAGGAGAACAGGAGGTGGCTTAGGTTCAAGTATAATCGTGGTATAGACCAGTATTGCGACATGGCCAATCCCAGGTCAGCTTACCTTAAATAGCAACCTCCACCTATTTTTCTCTTCTTCATCCCTGGTCACCACAAAGGGCATTCTTGTATCACACGATAATGCCAGGGATAAAGGCTATTCTTCTCTCTTCATTCATTCATTCATCCCAGAAGACATTGACGTTCCCACACAATTCGATCAGCTCTGAGGCAATTCCACTCCTTCTGCCCCTTTCACCTGGAAAGTTGGATCAGGGAATTCTGCAACAGTGTTCAGGAGAAAGGAATTGAGGCAACTTACTTTCAAGGTCAAGTGAGCCAATTCAGTGAGCGATTCTGTTGAGATGGCCACCTGGGAACTGACTAAACTCATCACGAGCGAGGGTGGCAAATTTGAAGGTGATCCAAGCACTGGGATTTCAACCAGAAACATCCAACAATGTATGATGTGTCTTAACTGATTACTCAACCAGTCGAAGATTTTAGCTGTCTTAGGGGAATTTTCGGGCTGTCAGACTAAAAGTACTTTTGATGGTTTTGCAGCAGTAAAACCTTTTTCGGTTTATGTTGAATTTCTGGTCAGGCCTCATTTTTTAAAAAAATTCCATAACTTTGCCATTCCATCAAGAAAATATTTAAAGCCACACCCCTCTCAAATATTGGGCAGTGTTGCAGAAATGTCATGCCTTGATCTATTCAAATGAAAAAGGTGATATATGCTATTTCAAGGTGGCTGCTGACCACCTCCAACCGTTAATTGTTGGGTTCAGGGGAATGGGAGAAAACCCGATGGGGGCAAAGAGTGGGTTGCGACTGAGGCACGTGCAGTGCTTCATTCCATGAAGTAATAATTTCACTTCCTTAACCTTTGTGAAGGCAATGTCTGCTCAAACTAAAAGTTATGGTGTTGATTGTTTTTGCAGATAACTGATTTTGATTACTGTTTCGTGCAGCATTAACTCTTCGAAGTTGGCTGTTTAAAAGACGGAGATTGCAATTGTTAGTTTCCTGTATTGCCAAAGATTTTTTAAAGCTATAGTAAAGAATTTTTTGTCTGCAAGTGCATTGGTCCATCTATCTTTTGACTTGTGTATATTATATTTTACAGCCCATATTTATTCTGAGCATTAGCATTCACCTGCACCAGTGGTTTGCTCTATATATCGATCACCATGCAATTACAAACCTCTGGCCGAAATTTATTTCATTAGTTTTCTTCCCCACTCTCTGGAACTGCACCTGTAGAAAACAAACAAGTCTAATTCCACTTTCTTTAGCTTCAAGGATTCTGCTTCTCTTTGCTTCGGGAAGAGGAAGCCCCAAGATACAAAGCTAATCTTCACTGTTCAGCTCTCGTGTCACTCTTCATCAAACCCTTTGTAATGGCCTGCCATCCTACTTGAAGAATGGACACCAAACTTGGTAGAATGGGAGGCATTTTCCAACTACCTACCCCGACTAGATGTAGAAAGGGTGTGTCTTCACATGGGCCAATCCAGAATGAGAAATCATAGCTTTCGGATAAAGGGTAGCAGATTTAAAGCAGAGATGAGGTGAACTTCTTTCAAAGAGTTGTGATTGTATGGAATTCACTACCCCAGAGTGCAAAGGTTGCTGGGATATTGAGCAAATTTAAGGAGGAGATAGATTTTTAATCGATAATGGGTTGAAGAGTTATGGAGAGCGGGCAGAATCGTGGAGTGGCGGCCAAGAAGAGATCAGCCATGATCCTATCAAATGGTGAGACAGGCTGAAGGGGCTGAAATGCCTACGCCTGCTTTCAGTTCTTATGTCCCCCTTTTATGATGGAAGGTTAAGTGGTCAGCACTTAAAGTTTGATACGACAAATTGCACACCCTTTGGTCATCCAAGACCCACGGGCTGGTTTATCAAAGAGACCTTGAAAAAGGCATAATGCTTCCAAAATATCTAATTTTGGATCCTATATTAATTGGAGAACATCATATCAATGGATACTGATGGGTGGAGTATGCTCCTATTAATCATGTATTTCATTGCAGACTATCGAGCCTTCTTTTGATTGGTTGGTGGGACATTGGTGTCGCTGGCTTGGCCAACACTATGAACTACTCCTAACTACCCTGGAGGAGCTGGTGGTGAGGTACCTTCTTGAACTTCTTGAAGTAGGGCGGCACGGTGGCTCAGTGGTTGGCACTGCTGCCTCACAGCACCAGGGTCCCGAGTTCGATTCCAGCCTCGGGTGACTGTCTATGTGGAGTTTTCACATTCTCCGCGTGTCTGCGTGGGTTTCCTCCGGATGCTCCGGTTTCATCCCACAGTCCAAAGATGTGCAGGTCAGGTGAATTGGCTATGCTAAATTGTCCATAGTGTTAGGTGCATTAGTCAGAGGGAGGTGGGTCTGGGCAGGTCACTCTGCGGAGGGTCGGTGTGGACTTGTTGGGCCAAAGGGCCTGTTTCCACACTGTAGAGAATCTACAAAAAAAACTACTGTAGTCCTTGGAATGTAATGACACCCACAACACTGCTAGGAAGTAAATACTATGATTTTGACCCAATGACTGTGAACGCACAGTGATACAATTCCAGTCAGGATAGATTGTGCCATGTAGAGGAACATGCAGGAAGATCCGCTACCTTTGTCCTTCCAGACGGTATAAGTTGTGGATTTGGAAGGTGCTTTGGTGAGTTATTGCAGTCCATCTTGTACATGGTATACATTGCTGCCACTGTGATTCCATGGTAAAGGGATGGAATATTGAAGGTTGTTGTTGTCATGTCAATCCTGTGGGTTAATTTGTCCTGGATCATGTCAAGCTTCATGTATTTTGCCGGAGCTGCATACATCCAGGTGAACGGGGTTATTCCGTCACACTCTTAATTTTTGACTTATGGATGGTGGACAGGCATTAAGGAGACAGAAGGTGAGTTACTCACCGCAGAATTTCTAGCCTCTCTCCTGCATTTATGGTAGCCCAGTTCAATTTCTGATCAATGGTAACCCTCTAGGATGGAGGGGGGGATTCCAGCGATGGGAGCTGTTAGATGTTAAGGTGGAAATTGGTAAACTGACTGCCACATTTCCTGTATTGCAACAGTGACATCACATTAGCTGCAAAGAACCTTGGGAGATTCTAAGATTGTGGAAGATGCTATATAAATGCAAGTCTTTCTGATCTAATCCTTTTTTCTTCCTTCTGTGAAGCAGATGGAATTGTATTGTTGATCTGAAATTAATTGAATTCTTCCTTCCTCCCTTCCCTTCCCTTCCCTTCCCTTCTCTTCTCTTTCTTTCCTTCCTTCCCTTCTCTTTCTTTCCTTTCTTCCCTTCTCTTCCTTCCTTTCCTTTCTTTCCTTCCTTCCTAGCAGTGAGTGGCCTAACCATTTATTCCTTATCGGGGTTACCATTAGCAAACAAGATAACACTCAGTCTTGACCTGTCAGCTGTGGCTCAATGGTGCTGCTTTCAATTCTGAGAGTACCAGCAAAAAGTATTAGTTCAAATGTCACTACTAGGCTATCACTTTGGTCTGAATACATAGGGAGTGCTGAGCTGTCTTTGAAATGAGATACTAAATTTCTTTGTTCTTTCAGGTAGATATCAAAGATTCCAAACCACTTTCTCACAGTGGCTAAAGTGAAGACTGCAGATGCTGGAGATTAGAGTCAAGATTAGAGTGGTGCTGGAAAAGCCCAGCAGGTCAGGCAGCATCCGAGAAGCATCAGAACATCGATTTTCCTGCTCCTCGGATGCTGCCTGACCTGTTGTGATTTTCCAGCACCACTCTAATCTTGACATTTTCCCACAGTGCCCTGGCAAATAATTGTCCCTCTACTAACTGGGAAAAAGCAAATGATCTGGACATTTATTTCATTGCTGTGTTGGGGCTTCTTCTGTGCAAAGGTTCTGCTGTGTTTTTTTATTATTATACTTCCCAAAGCATTTCATTGATTCCAAAATGCTTTAAGGCTTTCCCTGATTGTAATCGATATTGGTGAGGGTTTTGTGGCTGTATGGTAATGTCCCTACCTCAGGGTTCAAGTCCAACCTGCCCTGGAGTTACATATCCAAAAGGGTTAATTTAAGATGCAGCATCAAATCAAGTCTTTCTGTGTATGTTATGTTTTATTCCAGTTAAATTGTTTTGCTGCATCTGAGCTGTTGTGATCAGTTACATCATTTACCCATCAGTCATCACCTCTGGTAATTATTCATAACATTCCTTTTTCATCAAATCTCTCGTGTGGAAACAGGCCAATTGACCCATCAAATCCACACTGCACCTCTGAAGAGCATCCCACCCAGACCAAACCCCCATTCCCTACAACCCTGCATTTCCCATGGCTACTCCAAACATCCCTGGGCACTATGGACAATTAACACGGCCAATTCATCTAACCTGCATCTCTTTGGACTATGTGAAGAAACCCATGTAGATATGGGGAGAACAGGTAAATTCCATGCAGACAGTCACACAAGGGAGAGTGTGGTTAAGTAGCGTTGAAATGCCCATCAGCCATGATTGAATGGCGGAGTGGACTCGATGGGCCGAATGGCCTTACTTCCACTGCTATTTCTTGTGGTCTTATGGAGGCTAGAATTGAACCTGGGTACCTGGTGCTCTGAGGCAGCAGTGCTAACCACTGAACCACCATGCCACCCCCAGACACTCCGAATCTGGTTGTGACTCACGATCTGGTTATGATTTTAATCAAAAGAAATGGAAGGAGTAATGTAAATATATAGTGGCACAGTGGTGTTGTCCCTACCTCTAGGTTAGAAGACCCTGGTTTCTAGTCCCACTTGTTCTAGAAGCTGGGTTGCTTTTAAAATGATGATCAAGTCCTTTCAAATGGACTGCTGTAGCACAGCAGTAGTGTCCTCAATCCAGCTTCCACTCACGTTCGCCCCAGAGGTCTGTCATAAAATCCCTGAGCAAGCTGTTTAAAAATAAGCAAAAAGCCTGTTTTGTTCCGTGCACTCTTGCCCCCAGTGCTCCCCTCCCTCCCCCCCCCTTGCACTCTCCCCCACCCCAGCATCATCCCTTGGCCTGACTGTAAGCGTGAGGAAATCAGAGAAGCTGATCTGATAGTTCCGACTGAAATATCAGATCAAATAGAATCAAATTGTCAAAGCTAAATTGCCACTTTTAACTATTTGATTGGACATCAAAATCAAAACTGTTCAAGCGGATGACTGGATTTTCACACAGCTAGTGCCAGGTTAATTTGTTACACAGTATGGTACTTCCACACAAGCCACCTGGACTCCTTCCTACTATGTCTATGCAAACATCTTGGATGCTTGCTATCATTTTAATTATTCCTTCCAGTGCCAGCATTGAGATCTGGAGCCATGGAGCATTAGAAAGAGTATACTTGCTCCAACCACAGCAGGCTCCTGTGCCTTGTGCCTCTGGCAGTGTCTCGATTAACTGTTTTTTGGCCACGCTGCAGACTTGGAGGTGGTGTAACAAGGGTGCTGTGCTACAGCACACAAATAAAATACTTCCCTCAGCAGCCCCCAGCCCACCTCACTGTGTTAACACTATCCTCCCATCACCCCTGAAGATGGATCACTTGTTACTCGATACATGACCATGCTGAATTGTTGGTGCTGTAGCCCAACTGATCAGTCCTGGTCAGACTCAGAATGAGTCTTACTGAGCTATTCACCTCTGGAGGGCATCACAACCAAACCCAACCCTGCACCCACCACATATGCTGCTTCCAACAGAGTTTTACTGTCGCGTGGTCAGCAGGCAGAACCCGACGGGAATGGTGTTGAGAGGAAGACCAGAGAGGTCAGTGAGTGATGAGGAAATGAATGCAAAGTGGATTGAGTAAATTCGATGTGAATCGCCTGGAATAGCCAGCACAAGCATGTTAGGCTGAATAGCCTCATCCTGTATTGTAGGTATCTATGATTCTATGAAGAGAGAGAGAGAGTTGAGATTTTCGATTGAATTTAGGTGAGACAGCATGGAGTGGTGGTGGGAGTAAGGGTCATTCTCCAGCTGTAAGATTTTGGAGCTGGTGGGAAAGATGTGAGCTGCAAATGGTAGGGAATACAAGAACATGGTCATGATTAGTCAAGACTTTAAATGTGCTGGGCATGAGAGATGATAAAATTTGGGGGAATGCATGGCCATGGGATTGCATGAGAAGATATTAGGTGATTATAGGAAGGCAGGTCAGTTAGGAGAGAACAAGCTCAGTTAGTTAGGGGAAAGCTTTTGGCTAAGTGAGGAGCCAGTGTGAGAGCTGTGATTGTGCCATGCAACAAAGACATTGCTTTAGGAGGAAGTAGGCGTAGAACAAGGTGAGATCCTCGAAGCTGGAGCTATAGAGGCTGACAGGGAACAACAGATAGGAGGTTAATACCTGATGACTTAAAATAGATCTTGTGTCCTCCCACACTTGCAGAGATAAATCGAGATGATGTTTGCCAAGTCATGCCACCAATGCAGCAATTTGGTCTGAGAATTGCAACTAGGAGGAAAATGATTTCAGTAAGAAGAAAGGTCTTTCTATCATAACTCAACTTTTATTAGCATCGGGGACACCAACCAATTCATGATAATGTTACTGTTGGAGATGGAAGTTATCATGAGGGGGTAACCATTCTGCTGGGTGAAATGGAATGAAATGTTGGTTGGTGATAGAAGCCAAAGGATTGGCAAGTTTGACCACCTGATGAGTTCAGAAAAATGTATCTGACAAAATGGGCAATAAGTGCCCACAGTGGGCATGGTGAAAAATACCAAGAAGGCAGCGACAGACTTAAGCTGACTCAACAACTGGAGAGTAATGTTGGATGAGAAGTAGACTCCATGTTGATGGATCAATGGAGTTAGCACTAAGTCTGAAGAAAGTAAGAAATTTATATTGACATAACGCTTTTGACAACTGCAAGGCAACTCAAAATGTGAGGCCATGAATGAAGAGAATAAAGGAAAGCTGAAAGGAAGCATGGAAGGGATAACTGAGGGGACAGATCAGGGACCAGAAATGTCTGCAAGGGCAAGAGGAGACCCCTGATCTTTGTACATTCAAACCTTGTTCTCTCACTCAGTATTGATTTCTAAAAAATTTATCCAAGATATGACTCTCCTCTGTAAACACATGACCTTGCAGATTCACGGGAGACAAAACATCCTCAGAATAATTGCATTATCAATAATTATCTGATGCAGGAGGTGTCACTACAATGAGGAGGTGTGAAATAGAGGCCAGTAACAACAAAATGAATTATCTCCTCACTCTGTATTGAGTTCTTAATCTTACATCATAACTGCACAGCATAAATATGCCTCAGATTAAATCAGCTTGACTTGCTGAAAATATCTTCAGTGCTTAACCTTTTGCAATTTTCAATGCGGTTGAAAAGTGACAGGTAAGCTATTTTGTTGATGACAGAAGATTAACCCTTCCAAGTTCTTGGATAAGAATGGAACAATTATATGTGGTAAATTTCATTTGACTTGGTTTTGTTGGCTCACTGGACAATCTGAGCCACTAACTGGAAATTTACTTTGAGATTTCAGCAAAAAGTGTGGGAGATACATTAGTATAGGCAAAACATGCATGCACTCTGAGAACCAGTGCACTGCGAGAGGTGTTGTCTGTTAAATAAGACACTAAGCCAATATCTATTCTCTCAAATGGACATAAAATATTTCATGGCACCACTTCAAAGAAGAGTAGGGTGTTCTCCTCAGTAATCATAAATCAATATCATTAAAACAGATTGTCTGGTTACTTCATTGTAATTTGTGGAACTTGCTGTGTCCAAATTGGCTGGCATGCAACATAGCTACAGTGATGACACTTCAAAACTGCTTTATTGACTGTAAAGTGCTTTCGACTGTCCTAAAGCTATAAAATGCTCTTTATAAATGCCTTCTTTAAACGCATGTCTTTCTTCTCTTCAGTCTCACTTCCTTTTGTTTTGAAGTATAATGCACATGGATTTTTATTATAACTACTTTTCCATCAATCCTCTGTTCTGCTGAGAACTCAGACTGAAGGTATGAAACATGGGCATGGATGCAATGGTCCACCTTTGTGCCCATTCATTGAGTGGTTCAGTCCAAGGCAGTGGGTATCAGAAAGCCCCTCAATCAAAGAAAGACATGCCAACTCGGCCCAGTTCTCCCCTCCCTCAAAGTCCTCCCATGAACCTCCAGTGAATCCCACCTGACAATGGTCGGGAACAAACACTTTGCCTGAGGCCTGCAAACTAGGACCAGATCAGCAAATGTAAATTTGTTCCAGAGTTGTGTGGCTCAATCCTAGATAGCGGGCATGGGCCTACAAGCATCTTTTTCTACAATTCTCTAACTCTAGTTTTTAACACTATAGAATTTGTAAATTTCTGAGCACTTTTAATTTCTCCATCATTATAAGCTGAGGGAGACATTCCAAACTGTTAGTGATTGTTGGACATCAGTGTGTATCTGCTGGGAGGAGTCAAAGCTGCCTCAACTGTGTTCTTCTTATCTGAACCAAATTTTTATGTGGTTAGAGAGTGCTCCATTTACCACTTGCTTAGCGAGAGCTGTCATGTTGGCACTTCAGTTTGAGTCACATTGCCAATGGTCATGTCGTTAAGGGCAGGAGCCCAATATTGTTTGCTGGAGAGCTATGGAGAGACCTTGTGGTGAGGATGAGGTGAAAGCCAAGCTCCCATAATACAAGACACCTCCAAAATGGCAGGAGTGATGTGGTAATGAGGAATGGGCTAAACTCAAATAGAGTTTAGCTGCCACCAAGCTTGAGTTTTTAAGTCCCTTTTGTTGCTACGTGGTTCTGATTTCAAACAGCGCTCAAATGCCTTTTGAAAAATGAAAAGCATATGTAGCATGAAAGCTCTTAATGGAAGGTTAAGCTGCATATCCTGTTGCCATCCCCTCTAATATGTCAGAGATTTCACTGTGTTCGACAAAGCCACTGCATAGTACTTTCTTCTCATTAGTTATAAAAATTTGGGACTGACTACATTCTAACCAGGAATAGCTTTTTTATAAGTCCCCTCTCAGAGTCTATTAGCCTGGCCTCCTGAGCAATGGCAGCGGATGCTGTAATCTGTTGTGGCACAAACATCCTCCATGTGCTGGCTTTTTTTTTGATTGCCAGTTTAAAGTTCAAGCATTTGCAGATGCAGATATGACTCATAATATAACAAAGTGCTCCTTCATTAATCACCTTTTGTAGCACCACTCAGGTTTACAAAGCTGATTTATATCCAGGGGTTAGATTTTTCAACTTGACATTGGTCCAGAATTCCGGTTGGATTATTTCTCGAATGGCAGTGACCCTTCTCAACGTGTAATTTCTATATATCAAATGATTAGATGGAAAGAGAAAACAAGTCAGGAGTCTTAAAATATATTTGTTCCCAGCTTCCAAATTTAATGAATTCAAAGCGCATTAAAATAGTGAGAGATCTATAACAAGCAGTTGATTCAAACCTGTTTATATAGAATTATGTAGAATTTAAACACTGAAACCTCCCATTTGGCCCAACTGATTTATACTGGTGTTTCAGCTCCACTTGAGCACCTTCCTTCACCACCTCCTCACAGTATATCCTACGATTTTTATTTCTCTCTCTCATGAACTTATCTTTCTTAGGCAGTATGCTTTTGGGACATCCCTGAAGTATTTCCACTTTCTTGTCTAGCTGTTCCTTAAATGCATCTATCCAACCTTCACTATTGATTTAAGTAAAGATGGCTCCAAAGATTGCAAGTAAAAGTCTAATATGGCAAACAATTTCAATTGTTGTCCTTTGCGTAATATGTATCCGGCTTTTGTTGTGATGATGACAAGTAATAAATCTTGAAGGTTTTTTGACTCTATATTCCAGCTCTGACTTGACGAGAGGTTTGAGAATCTGCACACTGGACAGGTCCGAGTCCGAGTCAGTGAAAGCCATCGTGGAGATGGAGGAATAGTTTGAGCTCCAGAGTGGAAAAATAAATGGTTATTTAAAGAGTCGCTCGGTCAGTAAAATTGGATTCCTGGTGAGAAGCTGCTTTTCAGTGAAGAGACAGAATCATTTATTGAGACTATGCTAATCTCTTTGGCACATTTCAGCCTGCTTGCTAGTGGAAGTGGTGAAGGGAGCGCTGTGATTGATAATCTGTATAACACATTGCATGGAGTGTCAAAACATTAATCAAATTCCTAACTCTAATCACTGCACTGAAAGATTGGCCTGCTCAAAGGCAGGTACATTGGAATTAGAGATTAAATTTAACTTGGTTAGAAGATAGTTGTGCAGATCATTTTGAGGACAAACAATAGTCCAGTTACTGTACACTTTCCACCTAAAACAACACTGGAAAGAGCATCCTAACCTTATCGTCAATCAACCCAGTTTGATTCAAGATTGTGGATTTGGGCCTTCCTATCACAATCCCAATTTGCCCTCAAGAAAGTTGGATCTAACTGAAAGGTTTGTCTGAAGGAATGAATGCATGACTAAAGTCGTATTTACGTAAAGTAACGAGGTCATTGCAGCAGATGCTTCCATTAGGTCAGAGTCGCTCCCAGCTTCCAATAAAATGGGACAATTCCCAGTGGAGCCATCCTCCAAACCCCAGATAAGTTCATTGAACTTTCACAGGCGGCGGCCTCCCCACATGAACAGTGACCTCCACTCCAGCAATTCAACTTTTATTAGATTTTTATTCTTCAGACATAAGAATACACTTGACATTTTAGATTTTACAATTGAATACAAATGTGGTCATCATTCCTATTTGGAACACCCACTCTTCCAGGATCCTGTAGCTCAACCTCATGATTCTTGAGGCTATAGCAGCCACATGAGTCATAGATAGGATACCAAGTCACTGCATCCCTACAGTGTGAGAGCAGGCCATTCAACCCATACTGCCACCCCAAAGTGCATCCCACCCATTGCTTAAACTCTATATTTCCTATGGGCAATCCACCTAACCTGGACTGTGGGAGGAAACTGGAGCACCAAGCAAACACACACAGACAGAGGGAGAATGTGCAAACTCCACACAGACAGTCACCTGAGGCTGGATCAAACCTGGGTCCCTGGCATTGATGAGGCAGCAGTGCTAACCCCTGAGCCATCATGCCACTGCAGTCCTGGAGCATTGGGAGCAGACAATGGTTCATGTGAACAAGAAGAATCTTTAAGCTCACTGGGAACAAAGAACAAAGAAAATTTACAGCCCAGGGACAGGCCCTTTGGCCCGCCAAACCTGAGCCAATCCAAATGTACTGTCTTAACCTGTCAGTCGATTCCTAAGCATTTGTATCCTTCTACTCCCCACCTACTCATGCATTTATCCAGACGCATCTTAAATGAATATACCATGCTTGCCTCTGCTGGCAACGTGTTCCAAACGCCCACCACCCTCTGTGTGAAGTACTTGCCGTGTGTATCCCCCTTAAACTTTCCATCTCTCACCTTGAAAGCGTGACCTCTCGTTATTGAATCCTTCACCCTGGGAAAAAGCTTTTCTCTATCCACCCTGTCTATACCCTTCATGATTTTATAAATCAGGTCCCCCCTCAATCTCCTTTTTTCTAATGAAAATAAACCTAACCTACTCAACCTCTCTTCATAGCTAGCACCTTCCATACCAGGCAACATCTTCGTAAACCTTCTCTGCACACTCTCCAAAGCGTCCACATCCTTTTGGTAATGTGGCGACCAGAACTACACACAGCACTCCAAATGCAGCCGAACCAATGTCTTGTACAATGTTAACATGACTTGCCAGCTCTTATACTCAATACCCTGTCCAATGAAGGCAAGCATACTATATGCCTTCTTGAGAAGGCATATAGTTAAGATTTATGGTTCAAGTCCACTGGGGAGAAGGATGGGGGTGATTTGATTCTGGCAATGTCAATAGCACTTTAATTTCTTCTCTGTTTTCAAGGGAATATGGGAAGGTGGGGGATGAGGGACTGCTCCATAATTAGACATTCCCAAGAGCATTGAGCAGAGGGCAAGGAATTGAGAGTCTAGACCCTGTAACTTTGCATCCATTCAATTTAACAGTTGATGGATGTGTCTCTATACTCTTCCAGGTTGTGCTCTGTAACCACTCTAAGCAGCATTCCTACTTGAACAAGTAATGAAGGGAATGAGGGAACAGGGGGAATTCATGGTGTTTGCTTTAAATTGTCCTGACTCACCATGTTTGAGGCTGGTCTTTCCTGGGTTTACTGGTCATTGGGTAACAAGCATATTCATCCCTGGAATATTTGCCTGATTCCCTGTAGGTTCAGTCTCTCACATTCTCTACAGCTGACTTCTTAGCAAGAATCCAAGAAGCAATGCTAGACAGCCAAGGACCACAGGACCTGCAGAATGTCATGAAAATGGAACATAAGCCTGAAGTATTTAAGGATATATCAAAAGTACAACAGCTGCTTTTTTAAAAGAAAGATATAGAAGCCAATGGAATGGTGGAAAGTAATCCAAAGGGGAAAAGTGAGGATTACGGATGCTGAAGATCAGAGTCGAGAGTGTGGTGCTGGAAAAGCACAGCCGAACAGGCAGCATCCGAGGAGCAGGAGAATTGATGTTTCGAGCATAAGCTCTTCATCAGGAATAGTGGAAAATAATCCAAAGTCATTGCTGGAACTAATGGTATAAAGATAAAGGTGTTTTCAAAGCTAGGTTGACAAACAAGATTTCAGGATGGTCATCTTTAGTTATTTCCTGTTCCATATATAGGACAAGTTAAGGAAGCAATGATTAGGGTGATTGTTGCTACAAAAGCAGAAGCTTTACCTGAAATAAATAGTGAGGAATTATCAGTGGCCAATAAGAAAGAGGATTAAATGTTACAAATAAGCAGTAAAGAATATCAAAAAGGAGACAACAAATCAATAAGAATCAAGGTTGAAATAATCCAAAGTATTTTTTAGATTAGATTAGATTCCCTACAGTATGGAAACAGGCCCTTCAGCCCAATAAGTCCACACCGACCCTCTGAAGAGTAACCCACCCAGACCCACCCCTGACTATTGCACTTAACATTATGGGTAATTTAGAATGGTCAATTCACCCGACCTGCACATCTTTGGATTGTGGGAGGAAACCCACACAGACCCTGGGAAAATGTGCAAACTCCACATAGCCAGTTGCCTGAGGCGGGAATTGAACCAGGTCCCTGGCGCTGTGAGGCTGCAGTGAGTCACCAAGCCACCCACATAGGAGCCAAAATTCAATGTTTTGTATCTATCTGTGAAAAGCAGGCAGATAAAGAATTTGGAGAGTTAGAAGCATTAATATCTATGGCAGGATAGCAAACGGAACGAGATATGCTTGGACTTTGGAGACTAGTAAGATCATTTGAGTCTGAGCTGCCCAATGACAGACTCAAAGATTGGCTGCAAAATTTGATACCTTCCCACATGGTGCAGAGTAATACCAAAGGCATGGTTCAGTGTTCATACCCACTGTAAACACTCCTAGGGCCAACCTGCTCACCTTGCCCTCTGCTGTTAACTTCATGATAGCTGTCCTCAGATAATCAGGGCACTGCAGGGAGAGGAGGAGTGAAAAGCAAAATCTTTGGGCTCAAGACTTCATGCCAAAAATACATGTTGTCTTTAACTGCTGCTGTTGCCCTTTAAAGGAACTGGTAACCATTTCCTGCTGACTTCATTAAGCAAGATCCCAGAGGAACAGCCCAATTCAAGCCACAAGTAATAAGTGAAGGTGAACCTGGATGACCGTTTCAGAAACACAGCAGCAGAAGGCTCACTGTGCCCCAGTTCTGATGCATTTAACACTCAGCTGGACCAGAATATATATACATCTCCTTGTGTACCTTCACCTCTTAATGTAGGCCAAAGTTTCTGCTGTAGCCCACATGCAAAGCTGCGTGATGGGCTTTTTTATATCAATGCTCTGTGTCTTGCCTGAGTGCAGAACTATGCATCGTCTGAGAATTTGCAGTTCCTGCAAAATGATTAAACACAGAAAGCTGGAAAGGAAACTTATGTTGGAAAGCATGGTTCACCAGTACCATCTCACAGTATGACGTCAGATATGGTAAGCCAACAGGTTGCTTATCAAGATGGATTTGCCAGAATCCTATTGTGTTGAAACCACAAAGATTTGCTCTGCTTTTTTTTATGTGAAGAAGAACAGATTTTATCAGATTGTAGATGATGGAATCAACCTTCAGCCATCTAAATACATAGCTCACTCAAGTAGTTAGTAAAACTGAGCTTAGAAACAGTCAGGTGTTGCTGCATCCATGCAGATGTTGAAACACCTGGCTTTTTGGTGGGTGGATCATTATCTGTTACCATCCTGTCCCTCTGCGTTGTGTCTGCGACCAAGTATTCTTCTAATTCCGTTCCTCTCGTCTACATCTTTTCCTCTTCCAGTTGTTCTGTGGGATTCCCGGCTCATTGTTAATCTCCAATGGATTCTCAGCTCCAACCCGGCTCTATGCCACATGCTTGGGCTCTGTTCCTACATTGTCACAGGGGGAAAGGTGAACGTGTTGCCCAAAAAAGCACACAACTGATGAGTTTTACAGATACATGAGGTTAGCTTATATAAACATGTTTCCTCTTCTCTCAGTTTAAGCCACAAACCAAGGGGTGTGTATATTTGCATGTGTGAGTAGAGGGGAGAGGACATACACAAAAGGTCATTGCAGTTAAAATGTAACTAAGCAAGGGAGTCATTTTAAGACACTGCATGAGTCCAGCAGTTAATCCATGGTTTAAATAGTGAGTTTGTTTTGTCTATTGTCCCAATCGGACTCACACACAGCCCCTCACATGCATTAACACTTACGCACAACCACGTTCACATTGATACACACTTGTACAGGAGAAAGTGAGGTCTGCAGATGCTGGAGATCAGAGCTGAAAATGTGTTGCTGGAACAGCGCAGCAGATCAGGCAGCATCCAGGGAACAGGAGAATCGACGTTTCGGGCATAAGCCCTTCTTCAGGAATCTTCAGCCCTTCTTCACACTTGTACACTCAGGGTGGTATTAACTTCACTTCATTCATCCAGCGGAAACCTGGACAGATCCCATTTTCTATCCATTTTATAAACGTTTGCAGTTGTATTTTTTTAATGTCAGTGGAAGTCAATGGAAAGTAAAATGAAATTGGTTGTAAAATAGACATCTGAATTGTTCCCTACCTAATGGGTTAAGTTAGAATTCAGTTCCTCTTTATGTACACTCCCATGTTCTCTCACATACACTCTTGTTCACATAGACATACACACAACTCTCTCTCACATGCACGAATACACACACAAAATTCTCACACAAGCACACTCACATTCATAAACATTGATACACTGTCATACGCACACATTTGCTCACAAACATTAACACACACTCTTACACATAAATATTGACACATCCTCACACTCATTCTCTAACACAAAATGACACACTATTTCACACAAACATTGACACACACACTCTCACTCTCTCTCACACATGCATATTTGCTCACAAACATTTACACATTCTCACACAGAAACACTGACGTGCATCCTAACACACTCATTCTCTCACACACATTGACACACACACTCGCACACTCATTTTCACAAACATTGACACGCACCCTATCACATACAAAGACATAGATATACACACATCCTCATTCTTTCGTACAGAACTCTCAAACATAATCATTGATGTACACCGTCTCACTCGCACAAATATACTCACGCACATTGACACATACGCTCTCACTTTCTTAACACACACTTTCACACAGAAATGTTGAAACATGCACACCTTCACACATTCTCTCATGTACAAATATTGGTACTCACACACACGCACTCTCCCTCAGACACACAAACTTTGACACATAGAACATAGAACATAGAACATTATAGCACAGTACAGGCCCTTCGTCCCTCAATGTTGCGCTGCCCTGACATACTACTAATCTGAAGCCCAGGAGAAAGTGAGGACTGCAGATGCTGGAGATCAGAGCTGAAAATGTGTTGCTGGAAAAGCACAGCAACATATATTGTTGTGCCAATACGTAATCTGAAGCCCATCCCACCTACACTATTCCATGTATGTCCATATGCCTGTCCAATGACGACTTAAATGCACTCAAATTTGGCAAATCTACTACCGTTGCAGGCAAAGCATTCCATATCCTTACTACTCTCTGAGTAAAAAAACTACCTCTGACATCTGTCTTATACCTATCTCCCCTCACTTTAAAGTTGTGTCCCCTCGTGTTTGCCGTCCCCATACTTGGAAAAAGGCTCTCCCTGTCCACCCTATCTAACCCTCTGATTATCTTGTATGTCTCTATTAAGTCACCTCTCAACCTTCTCTCTAACGAGAACAGCCTGAAGGCCCTCAGCCTTTCCGCGTAAGACCTCCCCTCCATACCAGGCAACATCCTAGTAAATCTCCTCTGCACCCTTTCCAAAGCTTCCACATCCTTCTTATAATGTGGTGACCAGAACTGTACACAATACTCTAAGTGTGGCTGTACCAGAGCTTTGTACAGCTGCAGCATAACCTCCTGGTTCCGGAACTCAATCCCTCTATTAATAAAGGCCAAAACACTGTATGCCTTCTTAACAACGCTGTCAATCTGAG
>NC_057719.1:17687296-17695187 GCF_004010195.1 Chiloscyllium plagiosum
TGGGGAACCTTATCGAACGCCTTGCTGAAATCCATATACACCACATCAACCGGTTTACTCTCATCTACCTGTTTGGTCACTTTGTCAAAAAACTCAATAAGATTCGTTAGGCATGACCTGCCCTTCACAAAACCGTGCTGACTGTCCCTGATCAGATTATTCTTTTCTAGATGGTCGTAAATGCTGTCTCCTATCACCTTTTCCAATACTTTACCAACAGTTGAAGTGAGACTCACTGGTCTGTAATTACTAGGGTTGTCTCTACTACCCTTTTTAAACAAGGGGACCACATTTGCTATCCTCCAGTCCTCAGGCACTATTCCTGTAGACAATGATGACTTGAAGATCAATGCCAAAGGCTTGGCAATCTCTTCCCTTGCTTCCCAGAGGATCCTAGGATAGATCCCATCCGGCCCAGGGGACTTGTCTATTTTCACACTCTGCAGTATTTCTAATACCTCTTCCTTGTGAACCTCAATCTCTTCTAGTCTAGAACCTTCACAAACTTGCATTCTCTCTCTCTTTCTCTCACTCACACATTGATGCGTCTTGTCATACACTCACTCTGCACACACACCCCCACCTCTCTCTGACACACCTCTCTCTGATACACACTCACAGGCCTGAACTTTGTCAAGACCTGCTCATCCTTGCTCCAATATTGTAACCGGAACTGTATGCCACTTACACTTTCTCTCTTTTCTCCTTTTCCATTGCAATTTTAATTAAAATTCAAAGTACCAGCAGCTTGCATGGAAAACATATTGAATTTAACAGCTGGGGAAGCTACTTATTGGTGAAATCTGCTGTCAGCTCCAAATACTGAATCTGTGGGTGGCCTATTAGAGTCTCCCGGTCAAACAGGGAGGCTCCGTATTGTGACTGTCCGACTTCCCTCACGTGAAACTTGAAAGCAGAAAGACGACTTTCGAACTTAATTTCACTTGTAAATATTTCACATTGCAGTCATTTCACTTCATTCTGGTGCGCATCATCATTATTTGTTAAGATTAGCTAAATCAGAGATCAAGGTATCTTCATAATTGGCATGCATTGATGGTTGCAGAGGATTTGGGGCATTTCCTTGAATAGGGATGAAACAATGTTTTGTTTCTGTGTTCACTCTTTATTGGACGCTGGCATTAATGTCCTGAGATGTACTTAACTGACCTCAGTGGGAGCCGCCTAAATTTTAGGATCAGCTGGCTCTTCCTTCTGAAGCACATTGTAAAACACATTGTCCAAAAGTAATCTCTGCTGAGGGAGAGAAAATGTTGAAGATGAATCTAAAACCCTGGAATAAATCTACCAGGCAACACCCTGAGATGGGCACACAGTTGGACAGTACTGACACTGTCCCTTAGGCCCCTCATTTAATGACCCACTAGGCCCTTCCCAATTCACTACACCATGGCCTCTCTCTCCATCTCTCTCCATCTCTCTCACTCTCTCTCTCTCCACCTCTCTCTCCCATATCAGTCCTCCATGGTGTCTCTCTCTCTCTCTCCCACTTAACTCCTCCATGCCTTCTCTCTCTCTCCCTCTGTCTGTCCGTCTGTCTCTCTCTCCCCCCTGCTGTCTCTTTGTCTCTCTCTCTCCCACTTCCCTGCTCCATGGTCCCTTTCTCTCCATCTCTCGCTCTGCCTTCCCCTAGATCACTCCTCCATGTCTCCATGCTACTGGCCCCACTCCACAAATTATCTTGAATTATTGACTTTATGTTAATGAGTATCATGGCATGCAAATGCGTAGCCCGAGATGCAGCATTGAGGCAAGAAGCTTCCTGTAAATGGATTGGAGATGTGTCATGAGGGTTCTCAGACATCGGATGCCAATGTCCGTGAACATGAGGTGTCTGTGGCTGGTGCCTATCTAGGGTGTGCAGAGATGTTGGTGCCCACTGAGCAACGTGGAGATGGTTTGAAGCAAGCAACAAGAGAATCGTAGGAACAGGAGTCAGCATTTTGGCCCCTGCTCCACCATTCAATGTGATCATGGCTCATCTATGGCCTAAATCCATATACATGCATTTGGCTCCGGTCCCTTAATACCCTGACTTAATTTGAAATTTGCCAGTCTTAAATTTCAAATTAACAACTGATTCAGCATCTACTGCCATTTGTGAAAAAGAATTCCAAACACTTACTACCCTATGTGTGTAGAAATGTTTCCGGATAGCTCTCCTGAACGGTCTGACCTTAATTCTCAGACTATGCCCCCTAGTTCTAGAATTCCCAACAAGCAGAAATAATTTATCTATATCAACCCTATTATTTCCTGTAAATATCTTGAAGACGTTGATTGGACCATCCCTTAACTTGCTAAATCCAAGAGAAAGCAGACTTAATTTGTCTAATCTCTCTTCATAACTTAACCCCTGAAGTCCAGATATCATTCTCGTAAGCCTACATTGCACTCTCTCCAAGGCCAATATGTTCTTCCTATGGCCCAAATCTGCTTACAGAACTCCAAGTAGGGTCTAACCAGGGTTTTGTATAACTGAAGCATAACTTCTGCATCCATCCATTCCTGTCCTCTTGATATAAAGACCAGCATTCTATTAGCTTTCTCAATTATTTTATGCTCCTGTTTGTGATATTTTTAAAGATTAGATTAGATTCCCTTCAGTGTGGAAGCAGGCCCTCCAGCCCAACTAGTCCACACCAACCTTCTGAAGAGTAACCCACCAAAGCCCATTTCCCTCTGACTAGTGCACCTAACACTATGGGCAATTTACCTGACCTGCACATATTTGTAAACCCATGCAGACACGGTGAGAATGTGTAAACTCCACACAGTCACCCAAGGCTGGAATCGAACCTGGGACCCTAGTGCTGTGGCAGCAGTGCTAACTACTGAGTCACCATGCCGCCAAGATCAATGCACCTGAACCCCCAAGTATTTTTAGACATCCTTTGTATTTAACTTCATATCATTTCAGAAGTACTCTGATCTATTATTATTTAGTCCAAAATAGATATCCTCGAACTTGCTTATGTTGAACTCCATGTGCCACAGTTTTGCCCATTCACTTAGTCTATCCATATCCCTTTCTAATATTATGCTATCATCTATACTGTTTATAATGCTGCCTAACTTTGTATCATCAGCATATTTGGATATATAACTTTCTATGCTATTATCCACATCATTAATAGACAATGTGAATAATTGAGGCTTTAATACAGATCCCTGTCAGACATCACTGGTCATATCCTGCCAATTGGAGCACTGATCCATTATCCCTACTTTCTGTCACCTGCCACTCAATCAATTCCCAGCCAAGTCAGTAATTTGCCTTCAATTTTCTGGGCTTCTACCTTAGTTTACAGTCTCCTATGTAGGACTTCATTAAATACTTCTGAAGGTCCATATAAACAATTTCCATGATTATCCCCTTATCCACAATCTTAGTCACCTCTTCTAAATATTCGAGGTTTGTCAGGAATGAGCTACCTGACATTAACCCATACTGGCTCTTCCTGATTAATTGAAAATTTTCAATGTTTTCAGTTACCTTATCCTTGGTTATAGACTCTAACAATTTCGCCACCACAGATATTACTCTGTTTTCCTCTTCCCCTTCCACTTAAAGTGACACATGACATCAATCAAGAGCTCACTAGAACCTCGCAAGAATTTTGTCACATCGCTTCAGAAAAGCATAAAAAGATGTGGCGAGATGATCTTGTTATCAAGATGGCTTTTACCAAGCATTTCACGAAAGCCCATGTTGCACTAACCTCTGTATGATTCCACCTTGCATCTCTGGCTCTTGTGGAATTCGTGAATACTACACTATCAAAAATGCACACTGATGGAAGTGACTCTCACAAAAGCTCACACACACTCTCCCATGTTCCACACATACATTTTGAGGTTTCCACACACTTTATCAAATTTGTAAAGTTAAAAATCACACAACACCAGGTTTAATTGGAAGCACACTAGCTTTCGGAGCGACGTTCCTTCATCAGACGATAGTGGAATGCTCAATCCTAACACACAGAATTATAGCAAAAATTTAGTGTGATGTAACTGAAATTATACATTGAAAAATTGATTGTCTGTTGAGTCTTTCATCTGTTTGAATGCCATGATAGTTTCACTTCTTTCTTGTGTAAATCACAAAACCTTTTTTTTAAAAGTTGCATTCTCAAGTTAGCTGTTAACAATGGGTGATAGCTAGACAATATGTTGATTTGCAGCACAGTCATGCACTCACACAGAGTATCTCTCTCTCACAATTATAGCCAATCACTGATGTAGAACCTGGAACCTGGAACTCACTGCATCCATTGAATTGATGACCACATTTTGGAGATCAACAGAAAAACAGAAATTCTTGGTGAAATTCAGCAGGTCCAACAGCATCTGTGGAAGAAAGCAGAGTTAACATTTTAAGTGCAGTGAGCTTTCATCAGTTCTGACCTGCTGAGTATTTACAGTTTCTCTGTTTACCTCATGTTCTCTTCACAGTTGACGATGTTAGCATTTTGCCATCATCATCAGTGCATACAGGCACTAACAGTGATGCAAGGATGTGACTACAGTCATCCATTGCTCATTAGATATAGGGATGGTGTTAGAGGATGGAGAATTGCAAATTTTACAGCCTTGTTCAGAACACGGTGTAAGATGAAAACCAGCAACAGTAGACCAGTCAGGTTTTGTCTTGGTGGGAAAACTTCTAGAACTGATAATCCAGCACAAAATTAATAGTCGCCTGAATAATTGTTGATTATTTCAGAAAAGCGTGCATGGATTTGTTGAAGGTAAGTTATCTTTGACGAACATGTTTTTTGATAAGTACGAGATAAGATTAACGACGGCAGTGAAGTCAATGTGGTTTATATGGATTTACAGAAGGCACTTGATAAAATGCCACATAATGAAATATCAGTGAAATTGAAGCCCATGGAATCAAATGGACTGCACATAGCTAGAAACATAATATAGTGTTCAATGGTTGCATTTCAGACTGGACAAAGAGGGATCAATATCAGCTCCAATGTTGTTTTTAATGTGCATCGATGAGGTAGACTTGGATGCACAGGCTGCAATTTAGTTTGCAAATGACGCAAACATAAATGCATTGTGAGAAGGCGAGCGATAGACTTCCAGAGGTCTTGGATGGATATTGGATGGGAGGACATGCCAGATACACTTCAATGTACAGAAGCGTGAGGCGATACATTTTTTTGGGAAGAATGAGGAGAGAAGATAAAAAATAAAACATACAATTCTAAAGGGTGTGCAGGAATATATGTGCACAATGATCAAAGGTGGTAGGAACATGGAAAAGTGATTACAGAAGTAGTAACCTAAGCTTTATGAATAGAAGCATTGAGTGTCTCTAAACCTTAATAAAACACCAGTTTACCTTTCATTGGAGTATTGTATTTAATTACATGCATGCACAAGGATGTGAAGGCTTTAGAAAAGGTGAAGAAAATATTTCAAGATTGATCCCAGCAATGGCAAACTTTAGTTGTGAAGATGGATTATTGAAGCATTTCTCCTTTGAGGGTGAAGGTTAGGAAGAGATTTCATGGAAATGTTCAAAGTCACTCAGAGAGGTCTCAATAGAGCAGGTGGAAGGAAACTGTTCCTACTGGCACATGGTTTGAACCAGAGGACACAAATTTAAAGTGATTGGCAAAAACAACCAAAGACAACATGGGTGATAGTTACACCCTGTTCTTCAGGCGAAGGGTCACTAGATCCAAAACATTAACTCTGTTTTCTCTGTTGCTAGACCTGCTGAGTTTTCCAGCAGTTTCTGTTTCTGTATCCAATTTCTGCAGTTGTTTTATGGGGTGAAAGTATTTGGCAGTGTGTAGTGATGAAATACTTCAAAGGTTGCTGGAGGCAGCCATTCCACTGTGATGTTGAGAGTGAAGTTACTGTAGTGCCTGAAGAGAAACAAAAAACTTGTAGGTCTCCTGGGTAAGTGCCAGTGAGTGGCTGCATTGCTCTTACAAAAGCCCCAAATGGACTTAGCAAACCGAATGATCTCTTTCTGCACTATAGCCATTCTCTGATTCTCTCATTCATTCAGATGTTAATAAGGGACCATATAAGGACCAGGTCAGCCAATGGAAATTTCTAATTGTATTTGAAAAACTAGCATCGTTCCTTACATTCAATTATACTACAGCAAGTACAAATGAAGTGGTCGCATAGTGATTATGTCACTGCTCGTAAAACCCAGATAATATTCTGGTGTTATGGGTTCAAATCCCACCATGTTAGACAGTAAAACTTGAATTCAACAGGGAAAGAAAATCTAGAATAAACAGCTAACACAATAGCAGCTATGGCCACAGAAAGCAATCTAGATTATCAATGTCTTTAAAAAAGGAAATCTGCTGTCCTTATCCATTCTAGTTTACATATAACTCCAGGCCTAGCCTCTTAGCTGTCCTCTGGGGGCAAGAAATATTGGCCTAGCCCTGTGTCACCTGCATTCCATGAATGTTTTATGTTTAAAAATGTAGAACCAGCTGTTTCTAATGTTTAAAATCATTCATTTGGCATTGGAGTATCCAACTTACTCACTCTTTGAGTTGGTAAATGATGTAATTCATCTGTACATTCTGGGTGCATATCTGCTAATTAAATCATGGGTAGGGTATTGTAATGGCTCAGAGTCATGCCTATAAAGTAAAACCTGATCTAAGTTGTTCCTCCAAACCAGTAGACTTTCCTTAGGATTACTATCTGGCAAGTGATCCTGCATTTGAATAATGCTAACTTGTAAACAAATGTTCCCATAAATAAGATGCACTGGAAGATTAAGATGATTAAAAGCTTATAGAATTTGATAGGATAGATAGAGAGAAGTTACTTCTTATGATGGGGAGGAGTCCAGAACAAGTACATCAAATTAGACAACACTAAATTAAAACCAGACCCATTCTGGGTAATATCAAGAGCTACTTTTTTCACAAAGTGGAGTGGAAATCTGAAACTCACTGCCCTAAAATTTCCAGAATTGAAATTGACAGACTTATGTTAGTTCAGGATATTTTGGAATAAGGAAACAAGGCAGTGAATGGGGTTTAGATACAGAGTTTTACCAATCTAGCTGAATTGTGAAACATGCTGCTGCAAAGAACAAAGAACAAAGAAAATGTATAGGAGAAAGTGAGGTCTGCAGATGCTGGAGATCAGAGCTGAAAATGTGTTGCTGGAAAAGCGCAGCAGGTCAGGCAGCATCCAGGGAACAGGAGAATCGACGTTTCGGGCATAAGCCCTTCTTCAGGAATGAGGAAAGTTTGTCCAGCAGGCTAAACACATCATCTATTGCATCCTCTGCACCCGATGTGGCCTCCTCTATATTAGGGAGACAGGCCGGCTACTTGCGGAGCGTTTCAGAGAACACCTCTGGGACACCAGGACCAACCAACCCAACCACCCTGTAGCTCAACATTTCAACTCCCCCTCCCACTCCACCAAGGACATGCAGGTCCTTGGACTCCTCCATCGCCAGACCACAACAAAACGACGGTTGGAGGAAGAACACCTCATCTTCCGGCTAGGAACCCTCCAACCACAAGGGATGAACAAGGATTTCACCAGTTTCCTCATTTCCCCTCCCCCCAGCCTGTCTCAGTCAAATCCATCAAATCCAGCACCGCCTTCCTAACCTGCCATCTTCTTCCCGACCTCTTCGCCCCCACTCCAGTCTGACCTATCACCCTCACCTTGACCTCTCGCCACCCATCACATTTCCGACGCCCCTCCCCCAAGTCACTCCTCCCTACCTTTTATCTTAGCCTGCTGGACAAACGTTCCTCATTCCTGAAGAAGGGCTTATGCCCGAAACGTCGATTCTCCTGTTCCCTGGATGCTGCCTGACCTGCTGCGCTTTTCCAGCAACACATTT
>NC_057719.1:17695679-17707453 GCF_004010195.1 Chiloscyllium plagiosum
ATGATGGTTGGAGGAAGAGCGCCTCATCTTCTGCCTAGGAACCCTCCAACCACAAGGCAGGAACGCGGGTTTCACCAGTTTCCTCATTTCCCCTCCCCCCACCTTGTCTCAGTCAAATCCATCGAATTCAGCACCGCCTTCCTAACCTGCAATCTTCTTCCTGACCTCTCCGCCCCCACCCCAGTCTGACCTATCACCCTCACCTTGACCTCTTTCCACCTATCACATTTCCAACGCCCCTCCCCCAAGTCCCTCCTCGCTACCTTTTATCTTAGCCTGCTGGACAAACTTTCCTCATTCCTGAAGAAGGGCTTATGCCCGAAACGTCGATTCTCCTGTTCCCTGGATGCTGCCTGACCTGCTGCGCTTTTCCAGCAACACATTTTCAGCAAAGAAAATGTACAGCCCGGGAACAGGCCCTTCAGCCCTCCACGTCTGAGCCGATCCAAATGTACTGTCTAAACTTATTGCCGAATTCCTAAGCATCTGTTTCCCTCTGCTTCCCACCTACTCATGCACCTGTCCAATTTAAGCTCCTGGCCTTAAGTTCCGAACTGATGCTTACTGGTCGAGTTAAGCTAGCCTTTCCATCCAAACACTCTGAACTAAACCAAATTAATTTGACTTTGATTTAAAAAGTGCAGGCTGGATTCTCTTCAATTCAAAAGTCTATTACATCGGTTGGGGGATTTGGGGTAATACATTACTTTGGAATCTCCCTCAAGTCAAAGTTTCACCTCACCTTTGCATATGTACCACTTTCTCACAAAATGTAATGTATTTACTGGAAGTTGCCTCTTCTCAGTAGCTGTTGATTGTTTGAAGGCGTCCTGTCGAAGGTAAGGCTGTTGCAGTGTCCAAAGTTCCCTCTCCCATTCTGTCGGTTAAAATCTCATGAGAGTTAATTGCAGTATAAACAGTACCCATCAGTTAGCACTATTTGAGTTTTACATTATGATTTTGAAAGAGAGTAAGATAGTCTGCTTGGGTGACTGCAAGTAAACTTTGGCAAAGATTAACAACATGATGGTCAATGCTGCATTTAAAACTGAATCATCTTGCATGAAGTATTTTGATGTTTTTCGAACAGACATTACAAATGGCTACATTAAAATCAATTGACAAGACATTCAGACTATTCGCTACTGGAGGTGATGTTACCGAAGTCAATCTTCCTCTTGGTGCACGTCTCCAACACTGTTTCCCAATTCTCACATGACCAGAGCAACATGCCACCTACAGATGGACCCTCCTATGGGCACTAGGAGCAATGGAATGGGTACTGTGCAGTCCAACAGGCAGGTTGATTCCCTCTTAATAAATCTAGAATATACAGCTCCATTCATTAAGTGTGCACATCACTCATTGAAGGGCCCTCCGCGCCACACCCTCCCCCCCCCCATCCCTACATGAAGGGTTTGGCATTGCAGGGGTGGGGGACATTTAATCAGCCAAAAAGTTGGTGAATGGGGACTATGTCACCTTCTTACCTTCACCCAACTCAGGGTTGGAAGGCTCTGGGAACGACAATCAGGGAGAATCATCTCTCTCTGCCTCAGGGATTGACGGGTGGAGGGTTCACCCCGTGAGGAGCACGAGAAGCAAAGCAGGGTGGAGCCGTCTGCAAATTCGTGAGCAGTAAGGGAAGCCGAGGTGGGGCTCTCATGTCACTCACTCAGAGCCTGGTCACGGCACCCAACCTCAGGAAGGAGGTGTTTGCTGTGAGCCACAATCCCCTCTCTCCTCTAACAAACAATACCCTTTCCTCTCCACCCTCTTGTCCCAGTCTTTCGGCTCAGCAAAGGCCCTCACACTCCCTGACTTGCACTTAATACAGCAGCCTCTACCTAAAACAGATGACTCTTTTAGATTCTCACTGACTCTGGTGGGTGGGTGAGACACCCCATAGCCTCCATTAAGTACTGTCCTAAGTGTTGAACTAAGTCAGAAGTCACATGACACCAGGTTATAGTACAACAGGCTTATTTGAAATCACAAGCTTTTGGAGCACTGCCCCTCTTCATCAGGTATAGTGAGACGGAAGAAAACACAGACACAGAATTTATAAATCACACAACACCAGGTTATAGTCCAACAGGTTTATTCAGAAGTACAAGCTTTCGGAGCGTTGTTCCTTCATCAGGTAGTAGTGCTCTAAGCTAATACTTCCTAATAAACCTGTTGGACTATAACCTGATATTGTGTGATTTTTAACTTTGTCCACCCCAGTCCAACACCGGCTCCTCCACATCACAGAAGTTATAAGCAGAGAGACCAAGTGCAGAGCGATCAAAAGATCATACAACTGGTGTGAGTGGTGTGTCAAATAAGAAGTCTCCGGAGGTGACCAACGGTGTTAGACAGCGAGAGTAACCAGGACAGTGATGACCTATAATCCGTTTAAATGAGGCGGAGAGATAATACAAAAAAATTAAGATATGGTGGTGCTGGAGACAAAGTGAATGACTGGAAAAACATGATAAGTATAAGAGTCGCATGCTGAAAGTAATAAGTAATCCAAAACTGTACAACTTAATTAAGGTTGAGCTGCAAGACAGACTAGCTTTACGTAAAGTGCCAGGCTTCCAAATCACCAAGAAGGTCAGAGTTACAAACTGTTGCTAGTGCAAAGTATCTGAAAGTGCTTTAGAAGTGTCTGAAGATGTTGCAGTGAGTTATAAAGAGAGGGTGGATGCTTTGGTGACCTGTCTATAGCAAGGCTGCAATGTGTGTAGTGGAAGGGATGTAGGCTATCACCATCAGCGCAGTCTCTGGGCCTGGAACTCCTAATGGCAGATGGTGTGGAGGCTGTGGAATTGTGAAGCTCTGCATCATGCCCTCAGCCAAACAACAGCCAGACTCCATGCTCCTTGGTAATGTGCACAAGCACCATATTGAGCGTGCCCATTAGTATTCTCCTGTTGTCCCTCCATCCATCTCCCCATCTTTGTCTTCTGCAGAACCCATCAGTGGCCTTGCCCACTGGTGAGCTGACCCACAAACTATCATTTACACCTACCTTTGCAGCACCCCACCCATTTCAGTTCTAGCCTTTAAAGTACGTGCAGGACCATTGGCTGATCTGGTCATGGGGGAGTTGAGCTGTTGTGACTGGGCAGGCAGCAATCTTTGGGTAGCTGAACGGAGATCAGAACAGAAAGGTTAGATTGGAGGGGCAAGATGGGTAGAGAATAAGAAGTCTTTCAGCACAGCAGCTGCAGTTTGCTTACCAAGGCAGACCGCAGGACGGGGAGTGAGAAGGCCATCCTGCTCAGTGTGGTCAGGCTTTGACATGTCTATTTCCATGAAATGGATAGCTAGCTCATCTGGGAGACTTGGGAGATGCAGCTGCCCTTGTTGTTCCTGCCACTGAACCCACTACCAGCTTTATGTTGCTGCCTTTATAAGGCGTGCCATCTTATCCTCCAGGCGCATGGGAATAATAGAACCCCTACAGTGTGGAAGCAGGCCATTCGGCCAATTGAGTCCACACCGACCCTTAAAGAGGACCCTATCCAGACCCAACACCCTAATCCTATCCCTGTGATCCTGCATTTCCCATGGCTAATCCACCTAGTCTGCACATCCCTGGACACTATAGTAATGTTTCAAAAGGAATAGGAAGGGAGGTAAAAGAAGTGGATGTGTGGCATTACAAATCAGGGATAGTATAACAGCTGTGGAAAGGGAAGTCGTCGAGAAGGGTTTGTCCACTGAGTCATTATGGGTGGAAGTCAGAAACAAGAAAGGAGCAGTCACTTTACTGAGAGTTTTCTACAGACAAAACCATCCCCCCCCAGCCCCCACCGCACCCACACCCATCACACACCCCAATAGCAACAGAGACACAGAACAGCAGATTGGGAGGCAGATTTTGGAAAGATGCAGAAATAACAGGGTTGTTGTCATGGGTGACTTCAACTTCCCTAATATTGATTGGAAGCTCCTCAGTGGAAATAATTTGGATGGAGCAGATTTTGTCAGGTGTGTCCAGGAAGGATTTCTAACTCAATATGTAGATAGGCTGACTAGAGAGGAGGCCATATTGGATTTGGTTCTGGCAACAAATCATGTCAGGTGTCAAATATCTCAGTGGGAGAGAATTTCAGTGATAGTCACAACTCCCTGACTTTTACTGTAGTCACGGAATGGGATAGGAGTAGACGGTATGGGAAAGAATGTAATTGGGTGAGGGGAAATTACAATGGTATTAGGCAGGAACTGTGGAGCATAAATTGGGAACAGATATTCTCAGGGAAATGTATGACAGAAATGTGGAGGTTGTTTAGGGACCACTTGCTGAGAGTGATTAGATTAGATTTAGATTAGATTAGATTAGATTACAGTGTGGAAACAGGCCCTTCGGCCCAACAAGTCCACACCGACCCGCCGAAGCGATACCCCTACATTTACCCCTCACCTAACACTACAGACAATTTAGCATGGCCAATTCACCTGACCCTGCACATCTTTGGATGGTGGGAGGAAACCGGAGCACCCGGAGGAAACCCACGCAGACACGGGGAAAACGTGCAAACTCCACACAGTTAGTCGCCTGAGGCGGGAATTGAACCCTGGCGCTGTGAGGCAGCAGTGCTAACCACTGTGCCACCGTGCCGCCCATTGTGCCACCGTGCCGCCCATAGGTTGGATAGGTTTGTCCCACTGGGGCAAGGAAGGGATGGTAGGGTGAAGGAATCTTGGATGACAAGAGATGTGGAACATCTAGTCAAGAAGAAGAAGGAAGCTTACTTGAAGTTGAGGAAGCAAGGATCAGACAGGACTTTGGAGGGTTACAAGATCGCCAGGAAGGAACTGAAGAATGGAGTTAGGAGGGATAGAAGGGGGCATGAAAATGGTTTAGTGGGTAAGATTAAGGAAAACCCTAAGGAATTCTACACTTATGTGAAGAACAAGAGGATGGCCAGAGTGAGGATAGGGCCGATCAGGGTTAGTGGAGGAAATTTGCTCCTGGAGATGGAGGAGGTAGAGGAGGTCCTTAATGAATACTTTGCTTCAGTATTCACTGTAGAGAGGTATGTTGTCATTTGTGAGGACAACGGGAAACAGGCTGATATGCTAGAACAGGTTGATGTTAAGAAGGAAAATGCTGAAAATTTTGAAAGATATGAGGATAGATAAGTCCACTGGGCCAGATGTGATATACCCAATGTTATTACAGGAAACAAGGGAAGAGGTTGCTGTGCCTTTGGCAATGATCTTTGCATCCTCACTGTCCACTGGAGGAGTACCAGATGATTGGATGGTGGCAAATGTTATTCCCTTGTTCAAGAAAGGGAATAGGGATAACCTTGAGAATTATAGACCAGTCGGTCTTACGCGGGTGGTGGGCAAATTATTGGTGATGATTCTGAGATACAGGATTTATGATTATTTGGAAAAGCATAACTTGATTAGAGATAGTCAGCATGGTTTTGTGAGGGGCAGGTCATGCCTCACAAGTCTTGTTGAATTCTTTGAGAATGTGACAAAACACATTGATGAAGGTTGAGCAGTGAATGTGGTATAGATATATCTTAGCAAGGCGTTTGATAAGATTTCTCGTGGTAGGCTCATTCAGAAAGTTAGGAGGCATGGGATACAGGGAAACCTGTCTGGGTACAGAATTGGCTGGCCCATAGAAGACAGAAAGTGGTAGTAGATGGAAAGTATTCAGCCTTGAGTTCGGTGACCATAGGAATGTTCCATAGGAATCTGATGTGGGACCTCTGTTGTTTGTGATTTTTATAAACGACTTGGATGAGGAAGTGGAAGGGTGGGTTAGTAAATTTGCCAATAACATGAAGGTTAGTGGAGTGGTAGATAGTGTGGAGGACTGTTGTAGGTTGCAAAGAGATATTGACAGGATGGAGAACTGGGCTGATAAGTGGCAGATGGAGTTCAACCTGGAAAAGTGTGAAGTATTCACTTTGGAAGGTCGAATTTGAAGGCAGATTACAGGGTTAAGGCAGGATTCTTAGCAGTGTGGAAGAACAGAGGGATCCTGGGGTCCGTGTCCATAGATCACTCAAAGTTGCCACCTTAGTTGATAGGGTCGTAAAGAAAATGTATGGTGTTGGCTTCCATGACCAGGGGAGTTAAATTTAAGAGCTGTGGGCTTTTGCTACAGCTCTATAAAGCCCTAGTTAGACCACACTTGGAATATTCAGGGTGTTCAGTTCTGATCACCTCATTATAGGAAGGATATGGAAGCTTCAGAGAGGGTGCAGAAGAGATATACCAGGATGCTTCCTGGACTGGAAGACATGTCTTATGAAGAAAGGTTGAGGGAGCTAGGGATTTTCTCATTGGAGAGAAGAAAGATGAGAGGTGACTTGGGGCTGCTCTCCCACCGAGATATCTGACACCTGGTCTAGCACCATAATAGAGGTGTACAAGATGATGAGAGGCATAGATAGAGTGGATAGCCAGAGACTTTTTCCCAGGGTGGTTATGGCTATGACAAGGGGGCATAATTTTATGGCGACTGGAGGAAGGTTTAGGGGAGATGTCAGAGTTGGGTCCTCAGAGCAGTGAGTGTGTGGAATGCCAGCGGTGGTAATTGAGTCAGATACATAAGGGACATTTAATTGACTCTTGGACAGGCCCATGGATGATAGTAAAATGAAGGGTATGAAGGTTAGCTTGATCTTAGAGTAGGATAAAAGGTCGGCACAACACCAAGAGCCAAAGGGCCTGTATTGTGCTTAACTGTTCTATGTTCTAATTTCCCAGGGCCAATCCACCTAACCTGCACAGCTTTGGACTCTGGGAGGAAACTGGAGGAAACCCACACAGACACAAGGAGAATGTGCAAACTCCATACAGACAGTTGCCTGAGGCTGGAATCAAACCCAAGTCCCTGGTGCTGTGAGGCAGCAGTGCTAACTACATGTTGCCCCCACAGAACAGCAGATATTGTATTTGGGTGAAGAGCCTGCCACAGAATAACAGGAGACACGTGTTGACATTGAGAGGTCGGTGAGCAAGAGATTGGCACCATTGATCAAGTGCAACATTGGGATTTGGGAGAGCTGCTGGGTGAATAATGGGACTGTACTCCAGTGGATACTGTGAGTTATTGGTGTTGTGGTAGTCGCAGACTGTCTTATGAAGTTGCATTCCCTGATCTTGACCATCTGTGTGGGGATTCCACTTCATGTGGTACTGCTGCCAAGTCAAGCACTGGGTCCAGATGCTGGGAATTGACCTAATTTGCTCCCAATTTCATCTGAACAATATCATTGAGGGCCTTTGACTTCCAAAAGGACAATGAATCGTCTCCTCCAGTAGACTCCAACTGCGAGTGCCTCCAGTATCTCATCCATGAATCAGAAGGCCCCTCTCTGCCATCCTCTTTGTTTTGAATTTTAGCTACTATAGTCAGCAGCTCCCCTTTAAGAAGACCAGATTGCCTTTAAACATAGCACAGGGCATGGCCAACCTGCTATCAACATAACACTGTTGAGCTCTTAACTGAGCACAGAGCCAGGCAATGTACTATCATGTTAAATGAGGTGATAGCACCAAATTTACGTGGTGCCTATCTCCATTTGAATAGACACTGGTAGGTAATAAATTGTGATTTCCATTCCAAATAATGTGCAATTCAATCTTAGCTCAGTTTGCCTTGGTTTTATCTTTGTAATGAGTCTGTACCATCAGATTTCACTCACTTAATTTCATTGTGTATAAAGTGCACTTAAGTAAAACCAAAAGTTTCCATTTATTATCCTGCTCTTACAATCATAGTTAATTACAGAGGAGAAATTGTCAAAACAACCAATTATATGAAGAGTTTTTAGCGTAGAGATGGCCTTCATTTGACATCAACAGAAAGTTGGTATATCAGTGACAATTTGGTTTTTCTCAGATCACAGACATTTCTTCCTTGTCTCAGCTTACAACACTTTTGGATTACCTGACCATAGCCTCATTGACAGTAATAGCAGCATATGGGATTTCAAGTATTAAAAATTCTCAAATCTTGCTCTTTCGTCATTATTGAGAAACCTTTTGCTACCTAAACCCAAAGAATTATGTAAATCTCAAAACCTGTCTGTAATAACACAAAAAAAAGCTATGTGAAAATTGCAACCTATTTCATACCATTGTTGTCGGAATTGACAAGACAAGACACTTAATCCCACGATGCAGCCAAGAGAATGTGCCATAATGCTTTGCGTAGGCTGGGAAATCTGAATATCAAAAAAAAAACCTTCACTCACGGACCTCAGAAGTGGCACTTTACTGAAGTGCACTTTCTCTTCAGTGCTTTTTAAAACTGTAGTAATCTTCTTTGTTTTATTATCTTCTGTCTTCTTTGAGCTTGCTATAGCACATCGTCAAGGTAGACCACCTTTTCAGCAAATAATGACTTGAGATGGACTGCATAGTGAGTCAATATCTTCTTCATAAAGCTTTTGGGGCAACTCCTTTATCAAATAGATAGATAAATCATAGCAAGTAGATAATCAAACCTATCTTTATCTGCAATAACTGGAACAGGACCATGACAAGATTTTGATTTCGCTTCTGTGTTACATTTGGTCAAAACATTCAACTAAAATGGCCCTATCAAGAAAAGTGGTCTAAGGTCTCCTTAATTGTCAGGCCACATCAATGGATGGAATCCAATAATTACAAAATTTGCATTAGATTCCGTGCTAAGGGTACAGTTGTTTTTCCATTATTAGATGTGGGGGCATGTAATTATTCCATTGAAAGTACAGGTCCAGGGAAATGAAGCCTCAGTAACTACTCTCAGTAGTACAGTCAGTGAAGAGAACAGAACAAAGAGTTTTTCTCCACACTTGGAAGATCCTGTTGAGGTGAAACTGTTTGCAACAGGAGATCCAAGCTCGCTGCACAGTATAACATTCGGAAGCTTCATGCCAGCAGCAACTGGGTTCCTTCCGACACGTCATAGCTATGCATTTGAAGGTAAATCCACCATGGGTAGTCCCTACTCTTTAAACACTTGCATGGATCTACTTGCAACATCTAGTGCCAGAAGCAATCCTTAGCCAGATAATAACAAGAACTGATCATAATAGAACATGGCATTGCGACTCATTTGTGGTTTTAATTAAGTTTGTCAGAGTGAATGATTGGGTGTTATAAAAAACGAACCTGTAGACGGATGGCATTATTGTAAATTAGATATTAAGTCTGACAGCTCTTTTCATCTCGTCCCAGTTTGTACGCCTCCCACCACTCAATATATGGAACAGTAATGGTAGGAGTATCTGTGGAGGATTCTGTAGCCCACTAGCTCAGCGTGAAGACTGACAATAAAGCAATGTGGATCCTGTGCGAGGGAGCTTGTGAATAAAAAGATAGTGCTATTATCAGGCAGCCACAGCTACTAAGTTCATTCTTCGCTTAAAGTTAAACTGTCAGATATGTGGACTTTAGGTTCCTGGCGAAAAGGAGAACAAGATATTATCGGGTGATCTTAAAGGGTAATAATATTTGGTAATAATAAATGTTCCTTGGTTACAAATATAGGTGGTCTTTCCTTTCACTGGGATTCTATTTTTGGAACATCACATACACAGGCATAAATGTTGCAATTGCCTTAAGAACAAATAGTGGATAAGTACCTCCTTGAATGTAGTGCTAAGAAGTTAAAAGGTTTAACATCCTAAAAGTAGGGGCCAAGAAATCGTTAACATTAGAATTAGAAATAGAATTTCTACAAATTTTATCCACAAATTTTATAAATAATGACAGACAGGAAAAGACCCATTGGTCTATCCAGCCTGTTTTCTTACACATTGTGATGACACAGTGCGGTTGTATGTTGCCCACCCAACTGAAAACCCATGTACTGCCCTCAGAGAGATGGGAGACTGGGTAAAATATCACACTGACCAGGGAGGCAACACCTGGAATATTCTTTCCAACTCCTTCAGATGCTTCAACTGGTCAAGGAGGCCATTCCAGCCCCAATTAAGTGAACCATTCCTGCCCTTTCACCTCAACCACAAACGGTTCAAATTCCTACTTCAAACAAATTTAGTGAATAAACGTTCACAACACAATGTGACCAGCGATGTGCCACAAGGATCAGTGCTGGGTCCACTGCTTTTTGTAATTTATATAAATGATTTGGATATGAACAAAGGAGGTATCGTTAGTAAGTTTGCAGATGATACCAAAATTGGAGGTGTAGTGGACATCAAAGAGGGTTACCTCAGAGTAAAACTGGATCTTGACCAGATGGGCTAAGGGGCCGAGAAGTGGCAGATGAAGTTTAATTTAGGTAAATGTGAGGTGCTCTATTTTAGAAAGACAAATCAGGGCAGGACGTATATACTTCATGGCAAGATCCTGGGGAGTGTTGCTGAACAAAGAGACCTTGGAGTGCAGGTTCATATCTCCTTGAAAGTGGAGACACAGATAGTTAGGATAGTGAAGAAGGCATTTGGAATGCTTTCCTTCATTGGGCAGTGCATTGAGTATAGGAGTTGCGAGGTCAAATTGCGGCTGTACAGGACATTGGTTAGGCCACTTTTGGAATACTGCATGCAATTCTGGTCTCCCTACTATAGAAAGGATGTTGTGAAACATAGAACATAGAACAGTACAGCACAGAACAGGCCCTTCAGCCCACGATGTTGTGCCGACCACTGATCCTCATGTATGCACCCTCAAATTTGTGTGACCATATGCATGTCCAGTAGTCTCTTAAATGTCCCCAATGACCTTGCTTCTACAACGGTTGCTAACGGGGGTAGACAGGTTGAGGCGGTTAATGTCCCAGCGGCAGTTGGAAATGAAGAGGTCGAGGGCAGGTAATAGGCCAGCGCGGGGTGTCCAGGTGGATGCAATGTGCTGGAGGTGGGCGAAGGGGTCCTCGGAAGGTGGGCAGGAATCCTGATTGTGAAAGTAAGCTCGGAGGTGGAGGCGACGGAAGAATTGTTTGACGTCACGGCGTGTATTAAATTCATTGATACATTGACGGAGGGGGATGAAGGTGAGTCCTTTGCTGCATCCTGTCAATGTCCCGCTGCAGCCTACAACAGCCCTCTATACTGTCAACGACACCTCCAACCTTTGTGTCGTCTGCAAACTTGCTGACCCATCCTTCAATCCCCTCATCCAAGTCATTAAAAAAAATTACAAACAGTAGAGGCCCAAGGACAGAGCCCTGTGGAACACCACTCACCACAGACTTCCAGGCAGAATATTTTCCTTCTACTACCACTCGCTGTCTTCTGTTGGCCAGCCAATTCTGTATCCAGACAGATAAGTTCCCCTGTATCCCATTCCTCCTGACCTTTTGAATGAGACTACCATGGGGAACCTTATCAAACACCTTGCTGAAGTCCATATACACCACATCCACAGCTCGACCCTCATCAACTTTTCTAGTTACATCCTCAAAGAACTCAATAAGGTTTATGAGGCATGACCTGCCCCTCACAAAGCCGTGTTGACTACATTTAATGAAGCCATTCTCTTCCAGATGGTCATAAATCCTATCCCTCAGAATCCTTTCTAATATCTTGCAGACGGCAGACGTGAGATTTACTGGTCTGTAATTGACGGGGATTTCCCTATTTCCTTTCTTGAAGAGAGGAATTACATTTGCCTCTCTCCAGTCCTCAGGTACGACCTCAGTGGAGAGCGAGGATGCAAAGATCTTCGCAAGTGGCGAAGCAATTGCATTTCTTGTTTCCCAAAGCAGCCGAGGACAAATCTGGTCTGGGCCTGGTGACTTGTCAATCTTAATGTTTGACAAAATTTTCAGCACATCAGCTTCCTCT
>NC_057719.1:17708190-17718760 GCF_004010195.1 Chiloscyllium plagiosum
TTCTCTGGAGCGTCGAATGCTAAGAGATGACCTTATGAAGGTTTATAAAATCATGAGAGACATGGATAAGGTGAACAGACACAGTCTTTTCACCAGGGTGGGGGAGTCCGGAACTAGAGGGCATAGGTTTAAGGTGAGATGGGGAAAGATTTAAAAGGGACCCAAGGGTCAACTTTTTCACGCAAAGGGTGGTACGTATATGGAATGTGCTGCCAGAGGAAGTGGTGGAGGCTGGTATAATTAGATTTAAAAGGCAACTGGATGGGTATATGAATAGGAAGAGTTTAGAGGAATACGGGCCAAATACTCGCAAATGGGACTAGATTTATTTTGGATATCTGGTCGGCATGGATGAGTTAGACTTAAGGGTCTGATTTTGTGCTGTACATCTCTATGAGTCCATGACTGAGTGGGCTGCCTCTTCCATAGATCTACTGTTCCCCAATACCAAATTCGAAGTTATTGTAACACAAATGCACTCTGCATCTTTTTATATAACACCACCATCCCCTTAAATCAATCTGAGTTTCACAGATGATATGAAAATAAAGGGACCAATCATTAGAATAATAAATTAGTTTTTACCTGAGCAATAGTTGGCCAAAATGACCCATACATGTTTCTGTACATGCTATTTGTAGGAAATGAACCAACCTGCTCACCTCCACAATCTTCCCCCCCACCTCCCACCCCAAGTCTGGAGATTAAATACTAAACTGTTCGCCGAAGTAGGTGAAATGATTCTATGATACTATTTGAAGAGATCATCTTTGATTATGATCAGCATCTTCCCTCAATCACGACCCAAAAGAAAATCTTTAAAACTCATTTCAGGTTGTGGATGTTGCAGACAAAGCTGGTGTTTATTGCTCGTGTCTAGTTTCCGCATGTACTTGGTGGTGAGTCTTTGCATGCTTGTTCTCCATAAACCCTTCCACAGGGCAGAGGAAGGAAGTTCAACAATTTTAACCTAGCGACAATGAAGGAATGATGATATATTTCCAAGTCAGTCAGGATGAAGTGTGACTTGAGAACTTGCAGGTTGTGGTGTTCCCATGTGCCTGCTGTCATTGTCTTCTCAGGCTGTGGAGTTTGAGGTGTTATGTGTTGCTGTCAAAGTCATTTTTATGACTTGCTGCAATGCATCGTACAGATGGAATAGGTGTAGTTACAATAAGGGCTGTCGAGGCTTGATGTTTAAAGTGGTGAACTGGCTGCTAAACAGACATTAGAGTATTGCATTACACTTTTGTCTTGAACTGTGTAGACCTTAAAGAGAATCTGGGGGAGTTAGGAGCTCAGTTATAAAATACCCAGAATCTGATTGCCATAGAAGCCAGATTATTTCAGTATCAATTCCCAGTTGGGTTTCTGGTTTATGTGTGATGCCCCAGAATGTTGAAGAGTCATAGAGATCTACTGTGCACAAAAATGCCCTTTGAATCTGCACTGGTCAAAAATAGCCATGCAATTATTCTAATCCAATATTCCAGCACGTGGCCCATAGACTTGTATGTCTTGGCATTGCAAGTGCACATCTGAATACTTCTTAAATATTATGAGGGCTTCAGCCTCTAGCACCTTTACAGGTAGTGAGTTCCAGATTCCCACCACCCTCTGAGCGAAAAAGAAAGTCCTCATGTCCCTTCTAAACTCCTAGCCCTTGCCTCAAATCTATGCTCTCTAGTCTTTGATCTCTCTCATCACAGAAAAAAGTTACTTTCCTGTCTACCCCATCTACGTCCGTCATAATTTTATACATCTTGATGGTGTTCCCCTCTCAATCTCCTCTGCTCCAAAGAAAGATAACTGAAACTCTCCAGCCCAGGCAAATTCCTGGTAAATCTCCTCCGCATGCTCTTCAATGCTATCACATCCTTCCATTAATGTGGATTCCAGAACTGCACACAATACTCCAGCTGTGACCTGACCAAGGTTTGAAGGGATATGGCAATGGTTATAGAATTGAATAGAAAGAGGAAGTGGTCATTCTCTCATTACTGTGTCAAACTTGGCTATGGTGCTTGCCTACAGAATGACAGTAACTACACGTCAAAAGTAAACACTGTTGCTTTAGGATACTGTGAGTGTGCCGTGCTCTGCTTTATAAATGTATTATTGTTTCATACAAGAAAACTAAGCTGAATTTTCATGTTTGAGACAAATATTTTGCAACTCAGCAAACCTGCTTTGGTGGAAAGTGCCCTGCCAGACTGAAGGCTTTGTTACAGGAGAGCAAGTGTGAAATAGAGACAGGTTTGTTCCTCCCAGAAGCAAATCGAAGGTGGCCGCAGAAGTAATAATTGCCAGGGCAGGCTGGTTAAAATGCCTACCTTGCTTCTCTGGGACTTCTTCTCAGTTAGTTCCTCATGGTGTCCAGTTCTGGTCTCCCTATTATAGGAAGGATATTATTAACTGGAGAAGGTTCAGAAGAGATTTACCAGGATGTTGCTGGGAATGGAGGGTTTGAGTTATAAAGAGAGGCTAGATAGGCTGAGATTTTTTTCCTTGGAACGTAGGAGGTAACATTATAAAGGTTTATAAGATAATGAGGGGTATAGATAAGGTAAACGGCAAGTGTCTTTTCCCGAGGGTGGGGATTTCAAAACTAAGGGGCACATTTTTAAGATGAGAGGAGAAAGATTTAAAAAGAGACACGGAGGGCAGTTTTTTTGCACAGAGTGATTAGTGTGTGGAATGAACTTCCAGAGGAAGCTGTAGATGTGGGTAGAGTTATAACATTTAAAAGATATTTAGATAAATACATGAATAAGAAAGGCTTGGAGGAATATGGGCCATGCACAGGCAACTGGGACTAGTTTGGGATTATGGTTGGCATGGATTGGTTAGACTGAAGGGGCAGTATGACTCTATATTTTACGCAACCTAGCCTCACTCCCTACAATCCCATCTGCTGCCAATGCTATCTCCAGGCCAACTCATTCCCTTATCATCCCACAGTTGTTCATAGAACTTTCCAGACCAATTTATGACACTTCCATCTCCATTCACTGTTCAGATCTAGTGAAGGATATGGTACATTATGAAAATGGACCACAACTTCAAATTATTTATTGACTTCTTGAACTTTTAATGTCAAATCATTTTTTTAAGAAGAGGATCTACAGCCAAAAGAGGACTGAGGTTGTAAAATTAGTGACTGCCTTGCAAATCCATGAGAGAAACCATGGATGAAATAGCAAACAGCAATCCTTCAAAGGGTGAGATTCAATTTAAAACAAACTAAACTCTGATCATCAGTGGCTGCAGAGACAATGTGGGGCTGATCATTTCTCTCTGCAGAAGGTCAGCTCCTATGAATTAGGTCCAAAACTACAATGTTTGCATTTTAGTCTTCTGGAAAAATATTAAAAGGAGTATTAAAAACCGAAGAAAAACGCTGATCTGTGTGTGTTCAGAGCCGATGCGTGAGTGTACACTAGTGTGCAGTGAAGGTCATGGCTTCAGGGCAGTCATTAGACATACTTGCACTGCAGGTAAAAACAGACCATTTCTTCCTCCCCGTGCTGGAAGCTAGGCAAACCAATTAAGGCACTGTTAACAACAAACAGGACAAAAACCTGCCAGCTAACTTGTAATGCCAGAATTCTCGAAATCAATGACTTCACTACTAATGTCAGCATTATCACTATATTATAACTTAGCCAGAGATTAACTCATAAATCTTTTCAACTTTTTAACTTTACTTGTATTTCTGTGTCATTTTATCATCTTTTCTCATGTTTTGTGCCTAATACACTCACTGTGTTAAGAAAGCCTAGTATATTTGGATCCTTTTAAAACAAAGACATTTCAGTTGGGAAAAGGTGTCCATGAGGAAAGGAAATATATTTAAATTAACCTTGTTGCAACCAGCCAAGAAAGGAGTTGAAGAGTATTTTCAGAAAGTAGGATATCCCATGCAGAATCTGAATGAATTGGGGAACTTTACTCATGGTCCAACTGCTGACTGAAAATTACACCATACTGAGTGGCCTGGATACAGTGGACATAGAGAAGATATTTCCACTCATAGGAGAGACTAAGACCTGAGGCCACAGCCTCACAGTGAAGGGATGACCCTTTAGAACTGCGATGAGGAGGAATTTCTTCAGCCAGAGGGTGGTGAATCTGTGGAATGTATTGCCACAGAGGGCTGTGGAGACCAAGTCATTAAGTGCATTAAGAGAGAGATAAATAGGTTCATGATTAGTAAGAGGATTAAGGGTTATAGTGAGAAGGCAGATGAATGGGATGAATCGGAACACTTCAACCCCAGGGCATCAATGTGGACTTCACCAGTTTCCTCATTTTCCCCTCCCCCCACCTTACCTCATGTTCAAACCTTCCAGCTCAGCACTGTCCTCATGACCTGTCCTACCTGCCAATCTCCCTTCTCACCTATCTGCTCCACCCTCTCCTCTGACCTATCACCTCCATCCCCATTCCCATTCACCTAGTGTACTCTTTGCTACCTTCTCCCCAGCCCCACCCTCCCCATTTATTTCTCCACCCTGGAGGCTCCTTGCCTCCATTCCTGATGAAGGGCGTTTGCCCGAAATGTCGATTTTCCTGCTCCTCAGATGCTGCCTGACCTGCTGTGCTTTTTCTGCACCACTCTGATCTAAACCCCTTGAGAAACATATCAGCCATGGTCAAAGGGCAGAATGGCCTACTCCTGCACCTATTGTCTATAAATAACCGAGCAGACTCAATGGGCTGAATGGTCTAACTTTTCTCCTATATTTATGGTTTTAAGTGTGACACAGCTTTAAAGCATAAAGATTCAGAATTTTATTATTTGAACAAAAGTCTCATTGCACATGGTTGGCTGAGAGCCCAGATTTCCATAGAAGGTTTTACTTAGTTAGGAAGAAAGAAAAACTTTGCATGATTGATAACTTTATGATGTTATAAGAAGCTATTTTTCTGTGGGCATTTTTAGGCAATGGCCTAATGTTTATCCAGACAATATAAAAGCTTTGAAGTACTTTTAGCTTCCATAGTTAATACTTTAAATGTCTAGTTGATTGTCACTTGTATGGGGTGGGAGCAGTATTTTTTAAAGAACATCATGTATGTAAGATCATTTCCTTTAAGCAGTTCCACACGTGCAATTGTTACTTTAATTGATAACTGGTTCTGTACAGTGCAGCTTTTTTTCGATCAGTTTGTTGTGGTATATTGTGGCAGGTGGGGCGTGAACTCAGACCTTCTACCCTGAGGAAGGGACAACCCACTGCACAGAAAACCTTATTGTATAAATGGGCATGAAAATACTTATGAGTTGGCATGCAGTCCATTGTGAGTGTGAGTATGAATTGACGTTGAGAGCGCATGAAGGATATGGGTAAAGTCTTTTGACCTTAGCTTTAAAAATTACTCCTGAATGCAGACTGTAAATGAGAGTATTGCATTTTGGTAATATAAACAAGGACAGGAGTTATAGAATTAATAGCAGGGCCCTGGGTAGTGTTGTAGAACAGGGAGACCCAGGAGTTCAGGTACATAATTCTTTCAAACCTGTGTCACAGATAAACCGCATGGTTAAGAAGGCATTTAGCACACTTGCCTTCATTGCTCAGACTTTTGAGTATAAGAATTGGGACATCATGTTGAAGTTGTACAGGATATTGGTGAGGCCTCTTCTGGAGTACTCTCTGGTCACTCTGTTCATAGAAAGGATATTATTAAACTGGATACGGTTCAGAAAGGTTTACCAGGATGTTACCTGGAATGGAGGGTTTGAGGTATATAGAGTGGAAAGGCTGGGTCTTTTTACACTGGAGTGTAGGAGGCTAACGGGTGACCTTACAGAGGTTTATAAAATCATGAAGGGCATAAATAAGGGTCTTTTCCCTAGGGTGGGGGTGTTCAAAACTAGGGGAAATATTTTTAAGGTAAAAGGAGAAAGATTTAAAAAGAATATGAGGGCAACGTTTTTACACAGAGAATGGTTCATGTGTGAAATAGAACTGCCAGAGAAAGTGGTGGATGTGGGTACAGTTACAACATTTAAAAGACATTTGGTTGGGTAGACAAATAACAAAGGTTGTGAGAGTATGGGCCAATTGCAGGTAGGTGGGACTAGTTTAGTTTGGGAACATGTTCAGCATGGACTGGTCTGTACAACTGTGTGATTCCTCTGAGGGATAGTAAATCATGATCATAGTGAAATTGACAGAGCTCAATGAAAGTTTCGGGGGGGGATGGGAGATGCCTTTGCGTGCATTGCTGCCGGTCGTGTGTGTGTATGCGTGTGTGCGAGAGAGAGAGAGAAAAATGGGGTAGGGGTAGAGGTGCAATTCATTACACACATCATTATTCTGTGCCACTGAACATTGGAGACATCAGGACTGAGGATGTGAATCACAGAATTGGGTCCACTTTGCCATTTTTAAACCCTTCATCGCTTCTGTCCAGAGATGGTCAGTGGCATAAACATCCAGATATGTACCTTTGAAAATTGAATTAAAACTCTCCATCTCTTTTTTTCTCAGAAACACTTGCCTACATTTAATTAAAATGGGCTCCAATTTATCTACTTAATAGTTATTTACCAGAGCCAATAATAACATAAGCTTCAACAAATATTGATCAAATGGGCAAATCCTGTTTCTTATACATAATAATGGATGGCTGACCACATGTCCTGTTTGGTGTCGAATGCTGTTTGTCATGTAGATTCAACAGCCACCTTCAATAAAGTAAGTTGTGAATGGCCAAAAGTGATCACTGCTGTGAAGTTTTAACTCAGTAATTCCCCCTTTCATCTTTGCTGAATTAGCTCTTTTGTTTTTGCCTTGATGAATTCCTCCATCATAACTTATGTTTTCATCTCTTGTTTTCTTTTGGTGCCACAGTAGAGTTTGGATTGATTGGTAACTTACTAAAAAACATGCTGGAAAGTGATACTAGTTATTTTCAATCAGAAAATATAATTGTTTACTGAAGTCAGTCAACCTATAAAGTCCCAGCCAAGTTGGCATTATCTTTGCTACATTTTAATTTTAACTAATAGCACATTATATAATATTGTCATAAAGATCCCTTTGGTTGTCATTACAAATGAATTGTGAGAATTCCCCCTGTTCTATACTTCCAATGGAACTGTGGGTTACATCTTTAAGAACATCTTTACAATTTTCCTATAAATATCCACTGGAGGATCTCTTAGGAAATTCATTTATAATGTCACTACCCATTCATACCTAGTTGTGAGGTCTTAATAACAATTTTTGTATGTAATTAATTGGAAAATATTTCAGAGTGCATCGATGCATATAATGTTATTATTGAGTACAAGTTTAATAACACTTCACTAGTGTAAATGAGAGAACACATTTAACTCTATCTTGGGTTTGGATCCCAGCATAATCTTGCCACTTGACATCATGTGCATGTGAAAAGAAAGGCTTCTTCAAACCATGCTTCTTTGGTAGATCTACGTGCAGGTACTATGGAATTATTTTCAACCATCTTCCCAAATACTCAATAATTGAGTGTCAAGGTCTGTAACTCATTCTAATTGATAGAAAGATAATCCCACTTTGAAACATTAAATTTGAAAGTAAGAGTTATGTCGAAAACCAATAAGGTCATCAACTTTCAATGAGAAGAATGCAGTACTGGATATGCTAGATGACCTTAAGGGTCTTTGGGAATTTGAGGATATGATGGAAAGCCAGATATATTTGTCCTGCATGCTCAGATATTGGGTTTTCCAGATCGCACCATGAAGTGAGCCATCGTCTTCACTAACCCCTTGAGTATTTCCTCCCTACTCAACCAAATAGTGGAGATATACAGGATACCAGAACCTGTTTGAGAAATTCAATCCACAAGAGCAGAAGTTCTCATTCTTCCAGTTTATAGATCTCTATTCTAAATTCTCAGCTTTAAAGTTCTTGATGTAGAATTTTGCAAGTTGAAAGCACTAAAAAGAAAAATGTACCTCTAGGGCAAATTAAACTTTATGGTCCTTTATCTCATTATTCAAACAACCCAAAGATCTTCAAATACAGTGAATGAGTTTAACATGCATTGTTTTGTAGGCAAACATAACAGCCTACAAAATTATGTATGCAAACGACAGCTCAGAAACAACATTGAGATGAATGAGCAGTTAATGCAACTTTAGTAGTGTCATTTGAAGGACATTATATTTGGATAATTCCCTTCTCTGTTCCAACTGTGCCATTGCATCTTTAGCATCTACCTGTACGCATCGAGCAAGGCCTGGATTAAGTCAGCATACAAGGCAATGGTAACACGTACTATCACAAATATTGAAAGCTGAAAATTAAGTTTGAGGACTACTGAACAGTTGTCACAATAACTCTGCCCTTCTAAGATCAGAAATAAATATTGTAATAGAATCTGTTTTGTAATTATCACTTGCAAAAGAATTGACTTTTTGGGTCCAACACTATATCTAAAGCTTACATGGAGTATATAATTCTCCTACTTTATGTCTGTAAACCTATTTATTTTACTGATAAGTGGTGAGCCATAGGTATTATGTATCTCTTTTTACAGAGCCCAATCTCAAGCGCATAATTTGGCAGTGTTCCTGTAACTGTAGTGCCAACTTTATAAAGAGGAGGATTAGCTAGTGCAGTCCTGGGTAATCCATCTCATGATAGTAGGCACCAGAGTTACATGGTTGCAAGTGATGGAAAAACAGACTTAATTGCTTTCATCTCCAGTTTGTTGATGTGCCAATTTGCTTCCTTGGGATACCTCACACCAATTTGTTTGATCAGACATATTGACTAAAAGTGCTTGCCCAATAGGGTTGCTATGGTCGGTAATTAGATAGTTCTTCTTCCTCGATGGTACAGCTTTTGTTCCAAAGGTAACATTAAAAGATTGGTCTACTGCAACCCATGGTGAAAGCAAGAAACACATGGCTCTTGCTGAGCTAGCCATCTTAATTGGTGAGTGTGGATCATGTTGTAGACTAAAGAAAGCCTCTTGATATTACAAACAAGAAGCTCTAGATCAGCACAAAGATTAATTCCCCCAGAATATAGCTATTTTGAAGCTCTTTCCTGAGAGTATTCCATCAGGTGCTTTATCAAGACTCCTTAGCATCTACAAATGTGAGCTGTAGATGTATCAGATGGATCTAATCATTATCTGAAACCTGCACAGTTTTAACAAATTGAATTCATATAACATCTTTAACAGAATGAAACTTCATGGAACTGCTTCACAGGAGCAATTATCAAAGAGAAAAAAAGACTGAACCATATAAGGAGACAAGAGCAAATGTTTAAAAGCTTGGACCAATGAGGTTTTCAATGGATGAGTGTACATGCAAATACCACTGACTTAAATGGGCTGCTATTGTTGAATCATATTCGATGCAAAGACATCTCAGTTGACTGATAGCTGTTGCCACAAGCTCGAGTTTCAGGAAGTATGCTTTTTTTAAAAATGGCTTTTCTCTGATAAAAGACTCAATTGATTTGTACGCCTCATTTCAAGCAATAATAAAAGCACATTTTTATGACATTAGGCTAAGAAACTGATGCTTTTTCTGAAGAACTTGCTAAGACTTCTTCGACTCCTAAACACCCAAGTAGTATCTAACTTTTCTACATGGATCAAACTGCAATGAATACATGTGAGATCTATTGTCTATTACAAGAGATTCTTAAATCATCCATTTCCCTTAGTATTCTGGGGAGAACAGGTCACGAATGTCACCCCCACCATTATGAGCAATAAACTATTAAAACAGGATTTCAACCTACCCCACTATCTACAGTACTGATTATCCCTATCGCTAAATATCAATGGAAAATTCTACTCACTGCATTTTCTTTTTAAAAAACTGAATAGGATCACTCCCATTATATTGTCTTTATGCTATGAAGAAGTTTGGTTCCTGAATCATTTGAAATCTGTCTTCGAACCTCTACAATTACTCTGGTCCTGAATGGTGTTCTTATACTTTGTGTTTATGTCCACCTCTTCACTAGCGGCTTAACTGTTATGTTGGTGGTATAGGCATGCTAAGCCCCATAATGAAAATGTTCCTGTTCATTATTTTAAGTGTATGGTATTTTACTCGATGGACATTCAATGTTGTGTTGCTCAGTAAGGAAAGAATGGTATCAGAATTCAGGGGAACTTCCAGCATGGTTTGGCCCTCTGAAAAAGGAAACCAATCTTCAACAGCAGACCACAGTGGCACACAAGAAAGCTCCTCATAGTAGGGTGATGAAATTATCACAGTTCCTTTCACGGATAATTTATGTATACAGATTTTGTGTGACAAAACATCCCATTCTTCAAAATTCCCAGGACTTATCACAATAAAATAATGATAACTCTTTAATTTGTAAATTTACAAAGGCAAATATCTGCTTGTTTCATATTAAAGATCATATGAATGCAAGGAATAAACTTGTTTTGCTCTTTGAATGGGAATCTATGGAAAAATTCATCTATTTCACTTCCAATTTTCACCCTGTGCTCACCTTCACTTGATCCATTTCTGACTCCTTCCTTCCTTCCCTGCCTTGATAACTGTTTCCATTTTGGGGAGGGGGGGGGGGGG
>NC_057719.1:17718781-17742890 GCF_004010195.1 Chiloscyllium plagiosum
CCAAACTCCCATGATTACCTAGACGGGGGCTTCCGAAATGTCCACCTTCTTCCTCAACTGAGAATTCCCCACCACCATGGTTACCAGGTTAACTCAGTCCTGCCTGATCCATCTCCAACACTTCTTTCCTCATCCCTTGTTTTTCCTCCCATACAGCAATTGCCCCCCCTCCCCCGTCCTTCCTTACCCTCACATCCAAAGGATCATTAGCTACCATTTTTGTAATTCCAGCAGGATGCCACAAACAGACATATATTCTCCTCCCCTCCCTTGTTAGCTTTCCCCAGGGACCGTTCCCTTCAGGAAACCCTGATCCACTCCTCCTCCATTCTCAACACTTTCCTCACACCTCCATGAAATCGCAGGTGTATTACCTGCCTGTTTACTTACTCCCTACTCATTATCCAAGCCCTCATACACACCTCTCTCTTTGGTCTAAGCTTTTGAACATTTGCTCTTCTGTCTCCTTACATGGTGAAGCACTAATTTACCTCTACTTCACCAACCTAATCTACTGATTCACTGTTCACAATGTGGTGCCCTCTACACTGGGGAGATGAAATGTAAACTGGGTGACCACTTTTCAGAACACCTATGTTCTGCCTGCAAACATCACCCTGAGTTTCCAGTTGCCAACTCAACATATCATGTTCCCTGGTCAATATCTCTGTCTCAGACTTGTTGCAGTGCGCCAGCAAAGCTCAGCATAACATTTTCCACTTGGATACACTGCAGCATTCGAGTTCAACAATTTCAAGGTCTGAGCGCCTTCTCCTGTGTCCTTACCCCAACCCCTTCACTCATCACTTCGGCTGCTACCATAACCAACCCATTGTCAGCCACTAATGGTCCCAATTAGCAGCTATTCATTCTCCCAGGCTGACCTTTACCCATTCCTTTGTTCTCTCTGGGCTTCATCTCCACCTATCGTTTACTCACCACCACCCCTTCACCATATCTCCCCTTTTCCTAGCTACCATCAGTTCTGAAAAACGGTTACTGGACCCAAAATGTTTACTCTGCTTTCTGTCCCCAAATGTTGCCAGACCTGCGGAGATTCCCCCAGCAATACTGATTTTGTAGCCTCTCCTTTTTCCTTTCTAAGATGTATTTTAACACTGTGCTTGTTGCAGTGGCTGATGAAGAGGCAGTGATCACAAGTCACAACCTAGGACTGCAAGAACCCAAGCTGGATAGCTTTTCCTTACTAAATGTTTGATGAATATAAACATTTAGCAAATGTTTGCATAATACCACAGACATGGCAAGGAACAATTTTGACAAGAATATCCTGACACAAGAGTAAATACATGGATCAAAACAGCAAATAGGGCTTATTCCTTTCACATTTATTCTACTGATCCTATTTACTTTCCTTAGACTTTCCAGAATAAGCGATGCAATGTGTTTCAATTGGAGACAATCATTTCCATCTTGTAACTTAGGAAAATTTCCATTAATCATTAGTATATACAGAAATGTTTGTTTTCTAAACTATGCTTAATTAAAAACTTACTAAAGGCCTTGCCCATCAACTGAAATGGACAAAATGCTTTCCACTAAATGCTTCCCTTGCTTACAGAAGCAAAATGGGTGTTAGCAAAGCACATGGAAGGAGTTATGTAATGAGAGGATGAGACGAGCAATGGGGGCATTGAACAAACTGAGAATTACTGACTTTCTACCATCATTTATGCAGACATCTTCTAATTTACACTTGGCAGAAATTTTCTTCTGCAGCCTTTCCTTTATCAAAAAAATCCCGAAATAACTTGAACACAAACTACATTTTCAACAATTTATCTGATGCTAGCACTGCATAAGTCTGACATTTGACTTTATTCACCCAACTGGGGCGATGTACCTGATTCAATAATTTCATATGATTAGGGGTTTAGATAGGGTCGAAAGTGAGAATCTTTTTCCACGTATGGAGTCAGCTATTACAAGGGGGCATAGCTTTAAATTAAGGGGGGGTAGGTATAGGACAGATGTTAGGGGTAGGCTCTTTACTCAGCGAGCCGTGAATTCATGGAATGCCCTGCCAGTAGCAGTGGTGGACACTCCCTCATTATGGGCATTTAAGCGGGCATTGGATAGGCATATGGAGGATAGTGGGCTAGTGTAGGTTAGGTGGGCTTGGATCGGCGCAACATCGAGGGCCGAAGGGCCTGTACTGCGCTGTATTCTTCTATGTTCTATATAGTAAGCTAATTAAAAATTAAAACACCTGCTATTGCACGGAGATACCAACCAGTACATCTAGTGACAAGAATTTCTGGCGAGTATGTAAAAATTTACCACAAGCTACAATTTTGACAATTTGTCAGAAGGCTAAGAAGCGGCTCCAATTAAAGCAAACCCGATGTAAATAAATGTTCGTGAACATTATTTGCATCATGACATTTTAACTTTTGTGCATCTTTTATTGACCAGGGCAATTTTAATTATATGACTGGTATAGATATTTGGACATCTTAATGTGTAAGTCTTGTCTCACATTATTTTGTTTGGTGAGCCTGTCATTGTAAGCTAGTGGGTAGTAGATAGATTTGTTTATTTTTAAGCAGCTAGTTCAGCCTTGCTTATTGCACACGTAACAGGAAGGCGGTTAAACCAAACAGTTATTATAAAAGCACTACTGATATGCATACTGGTATTACTGGAAAAACACACTTTTTGGTACATTCAATTAAGTATATTGTGTTTGAGTATACCCCAACAATATACCAAACATTCTTGGGTCAGAAACAATTTCTGCTGTCTTCTCCAACAACACTCTTCTATACCCACTATGCATCACATCTGTTAATTGTATTGCCTTCCACACTTGCAACTTGCTTATGCTATGATCATTAAAACCTAATATATATTTTTATTCTAAGGCTCCAGATAACCTTCTGGATGCATCATTCCTATGTCCGGTAAATTGCAAATCATTTAAGTAATGTTGATAATTCCCAGTATCAGCAAAATATGACAGTAAGAGTTACGAGAATTGAGGTCACTTTACCTCAAGAGAAAAGGACTGTAAAGGTAAGTTATTTCAAAGTAGCAAAATGAATTGTTAAATGTTGACCCAAAGGCTGCTTCTTAATAGCAGGACAAGTTACAATGGAAGAAATTAAACTGGGAAAGCTGTTGGAGCAAGTGTACTCAAAGGAAGTTACAGTCGTGGAACACATTCTCAAATACTGCATGGGCAGTATATGTTGAATTGAGAGGACTACATGTGCTTCTGAAAAAATAATATTTGACTGATGTGGGTAGGAGCTATTAGGCCTAATGGCTTTTCTTCATTCAGAAAGTTTTGCTCAGTCCACTTACAAATTAGCCAGTGTTGATCAAAACCATTGCACATAGTGTCTTGCACTTCTACTAGACTTGGCTTCCACCAAACAGGTCCATTATTGTTTCTATATTTTATATCAGCCACAGCATTTAACTCTGTTGAATATTTTTTTTCTCAATAAAGCAGCCCACTCACTGTCTGACACGAGTGCTTCTGCTTTTCATCATGTTATGTAACCCCAATCCTTTGTCAGTGCTGGAAACATTATGTCATTAGGTTTGCATAAGATTTTCAAGTTTTTGTTTATGAAAATCATTCATTATGGATGCATTCTAATATAGGATTTTTTTTGAAATCCCTAAAAATAGCATCTTCAAAAGAACCAACTGCTTTAAGTTATGAAGAATGGTCTTTGGACTTGAAACGTTAACTCTTATTTTCCCTCCAAAGACGCTGCCGGACCTGCTGAGTTTCTCCAGCAGTTTCTGTTTTTTGCTTTATATTATAGTTGGAATAATATCACGTTTTTGGATAAAAGAATCCTAATTAAAATAACCAACTTAACTTCTTATTCAAAAAAGGAACTTTTTCACAAAAGGTACACACAAAAGAGTCCATTTCTTATTGTAATATACCCAGTTGATTTTTTGTTTTACACAGCTTTTGATAAACCGGTGCCAATAGATATGAAGTGCAATTATAAAAGATAAACTAATGGGACAATTGTTTTCTGCAAATAAGGGAAGAGCAAAGAGTGAAGAAATGGTTTCATTTGTGAACAGAAATAGTACCAATGGATTCGCGTGCACGTGTGTACAATACTCAAAAGGATGAAATGATGTCCAATTGGTATGAACTGAATGTGAGAATGTATTTACAAAAAGATGGTTTTAAAAGGGTGTATTGGTTAATTCATGATGGCGCTGTATGTCACAATGGGTTCTTGCTTACTTACGCACTGACTAATAGCATATTTTAACAAGATTCTGATGATTACTGACCTACTCAACAGGATAAGTGGGCCGTTAGGACTCAGCCAGATGTCACAATATGACGTGCAGATATGTTCCATCATCATTTCTAGTGCCATCGAAGGTTTTATTATCTGAGTCTTCATTGTGCTCAACTTGACCTGTGATACCATGAGTCATGCAGGTGCTCGCTGCTAAACATTTATTGTTAAACCCACATACTGAGGAGGGTGGGGGGGGAAAAAATAGGCAGAAAGGAAGAAGTTTGAAGATTGTAAAGATAACTTTTGATTTATTTTTTTCACTTGAAAATGGGACAAACATTTGGATGTGTGTATGAATGAAATGGTAGACACAAGCTGAAAACAGTGTGGATTAGGAGAGGGCTTGATTTTGTACAGAAAAACAGAACAATAAATATTTCACAAAGCCAAGCTGATGTGACCTCTGGTCAGCACTTCAACATAAAAAAAAGGATAACGTGCATCTGTTTTAAACAGAGCACAACACAAGCAATAATAAATAGTTCAAACTTGTAGTATAAGACCAAATCTCAAGTTACAATAAAAAGCTCTAAATACAGAAATAGAAAAAAAGCTAATAAAATATTTTGCCTTGCCATTACAAATAGGTCCAACTCAAGTGGCATTGATTTGCTTTGCATTTTAAGTACAATTCTTAAAAATACAACAGCACCGTTAAAAGTGTTTTGGTCATGATAAAACAACCTGTGGACTGTATTTAACAGAGGTGGGATGAAACGTAAGTCTTAACCTTTGAGTGTTTGTCAGTACTTTTCCTTGCATAACTCCTCATTGAATGTATACAATGTTAACTGGTTGGTGGTAAATGGCAGCATGGGGAGGTGGATCTCGTGCAGTGGCACACAATGTCGGAAGCTGCTGAAACAACACAGCTCAAACACTGAATAGTGATGGAGAACAACATCAGAGCATTGAACACCACTATATAAAGGAAAAGTTTAAATCCATTAACCCTAAACTCACCCAATATAAAATGGTCATAGGCAGTACGCCAATACAATAAACTACTATGTTGGATTTTTGTTTTGAAAGATTTGTCATCTTTAGGGAAGCAGGTACTACAAGTTCTCTATATAAATCCACTGTGCAGCTTCTACACTGGCTCAATTTAGAGTTTATTAGTTCTCTAGCTTAGTTCTCTAGCACCAAGTTCTGGAATCTGACACTTCCATCAACCTTTCACAGATAAAATCTGAAAACTTCGGTATATACTTTAGGTTTTATCTAGTTCTGTAAACCTGTGTCCATTGTAACATATGCAGTGGCTGCCAATATGCAAATACTTAGTTTTCACCAGCTGACTAATTTTTTTCCCTTTGTGGCTGAAAAGACTGCTGTAAAATATTGCAGTAATATCTTAAATTTAATTCCCTGCCACCCCTCAGTGGCATGAAACCTGCTCAAACAAGAGATACTACCTTCCTGTATACTTCTGTATTACTGCCTATTTACTAACGTTTTCCTTAAAGCTTTCCTGTGCCAAGGACCACTTAGAAACATAGCAATGTGCCGTCACTATTCTATCTTATACTGGTAAAACAGACCTTAGTTGGAACTATGTGGGTACCAAATATAACAATTTGATAAGACAATAGTGACCATTTGATGACAATGTATTATTCTGAAATCAACTTTCTGGTCCAATATTTCACTACAGTAATGACCAAAGTGCTTTTTCTGCTTTCTGCTTGTTTTACAAGGAAGATGTAAACAGGGAAGTAAAAATAAAACCTTTGACTGACATGCCAGAAGCCCCATGAAGTGCTACACTGAGGAGAAGTTGGCTCCATGGACTGCTCCTTCTTGACATAATGAATTTAACATTTTCTTTTTAACCAATGAATATTGTCTGTCAAAGTTGATACCTTTGTTGCTGGTGCCCAAACATTATGAGGTGCATCTCTTGAACTGACAAGGTTGACACTCAACCCTGGCTTCGGTTACTACAGGCTCAACCTCCTTCCATCTCACCGAATTACTCACAGTAATAAGGATGATGCAGGGGAAACCTGTCAAAAACACTTTCCACTAGAGCTAGAGAAAAATGCATAAATAGTACCTGGTCACCTTATATTGGTAAAATCAATTACGAACTTGTAACTGTCAACCGCTGACACAACCTAGGTCAAACGATGATAGCTGCTGCAGATCAAGAGATATGCAATGGAGCCTCTACAGCTTTCATGCTACATTTTATTCACAGAAAAGCGCTGGAATGTCTGAATATCAAACTCACTAACAATTGGATATTTCAAGCCACTTAGCCCACCAACTGATAAGCAACTTTGAACACGTGGAGTTTAATGTATGCTGCCCATGCCTTTAGGTAGTGGAGTGATAATATTTCAGACCTTAGCAGTTAAAGATTATTCATCCAGGATGGCTTTTGTTTTGTTTCTGCCTTTTAGTGCAAATTTCAAAGTGTCAAAATACAAAAGGTTTCATCCCACCTCTTATCTACTATTGTGTACGTTGAGAAACCCGTGGAATGTGAAATAAGGTGTGAATGATCCTGTTAACACAAAAATGTTAAAAAAAACAAATGGCAGTTAGATCAACATATACTTGTATCTGCCTCATCAGTTTTACACAGCAGCAGATCAAGGAGGCCTGAAACCCAAATCCCCATGGAAATGTAAAACAAAATAGTGCCATGCACGTAACGTGGATGCATCAGGGACAAGAGAGGAGGTTCAAGAGAAAATAAAAATAAGGAACCATTGAAGGGAGTTCCATTTTGGAAAAATGCAGTATTTGTTCACTACCATTAGTGGTCGCTAGCGCACTGACAATTGAATGTTTCAGTGACATCTAGTGGTCACTACATATTGCAAACCTCAGTTTAACTTAATCATTGTTTTCTTCAAAAAAAAAGCTGGGTAACTATTTTATGAAACTTACAAAAGGCAGAAATGTGCCCAAAATAAGGAAACCTCTCATCCCTGTGAGTATACACCTGCCCAACATGGACATTATACAATTCATCTGCTGTCTTCAATGTCACGTACTGAATGACCCTTAAAAGCAGCGCAAGATGCAACATATTTTAGTTTTCATTCAGTCCAATTTACATTGATCTGACTCTGACCACAATGGATTTGAAGTGAGTCCACGTGAATAGGGAGAGTGAAGGCAGCAAATCATGAACAAAAAAAAAATGAGACAGACTAGCAAAACTGTAAACCGTGCATATCCAACAGGGAATCTGGGAGGGAAACTGTACAAATGAAAATCAAATTATCAGTGACCAGCAATGCATTTCCTAATTCCTTTTTGTATTTTTTTTTAACAAAAGGTCGTTACACGACCTTTCTTTTTCTCCTGTACAATAAGATTTCAGAACATACAAATTATTTTTGCACTATTTGTTTATCCTGCCAAAATTAAAAAAATATATTATGGCAGCCTGTGTGTTCTTTTTCTAATCCACTACCAAAAAAAAGGTACTTTTTTGTCGTACCTTTAAAAGGACAAGCAAACAGTTAAAAAATACAAGCTCCTGTATAAATACAGCAAGTGCCTACACTATTATGAACCAATACCAAGTAACCATTCCAGAGAAACAGAGGGAAAAAAGTACAGGTCAGGAATGTGATTTAAGCAAAGCAATTACATGAATATGCACTTTTCTACTATTTTTTTTCTTGTCTACATATGGTAGCAGTAATCGTTCTTCCCAATACAAGTTCTATACAATTTTTGAAAAAAGATAAAACACCCAAGGCAAAAAAGTCTACTAAAACTGATAGTCAATTAGACTTTACAATTACAGTGACAAATACAATTTTAGACCCACAAATTTACTGCAACAATTTCCATTTTTGAAAAAAAAATTTTTTTTGTTTTTTTTCTCCATTTTGTAAAATGCCCAGGCATTCTCCATTATTACAAATACTGGTACACTTTTACAGTGATCAAGAAACTGTAATATATATATTAAACCCCTTCACCAGTTGAATCAGAGAACCAATATACACATGGCCATAATGGCATCCATGTATTTACTAAGCAAACTTCGGAAAAAAAAAAATCTCTTGATCATTCAACAAACACACGCACGCACACACACACACAATTTTTTTTTGTTATTTTTTTCCACCTTTGTATATATTCAATACTGTAAACTTATTCGAGACTGAGTGCACTAATTCTGTTCAGAACAAAAAAAAATAAGGAGTAGCCATTGTTCCTGATGAGTAACTGTCTTTACGTTCTTGGTGGGACTCTGGAGGCGTCTTTTTTTTTAAAAACTTTTGAGCCTTGCTACAGTGGGGTTCCCACAGTTTAAGCAGCGTCCTGCAGCGTCAATTGATGAGAACAGACCGTCAAACTGTTTTTCCGAAGTTGATTAGATGGGTAGGGGGGGCAAGTGGGGGGGGAAGGGATGCTGTTTCGTCTTCACCAACTTGTAGCGGCTGGCGTGAAGTTCCGCTGAATTTATTTTTTGTTTTTGTTTTACAAATGCTGGATTGTTGGTGCGTGTAGAACTCTAGAATCTAATATGACGTACATTTTTCTCTTTGTTGTGTGATTTTTTTTTCTCTTCTTCAAATCAGTACTTTTTTTTAACTTCACAAAAAATGGTTTTGCATTTGTCTCAGAGACTCATTAGGAAGATCAAATATTCAAGGCACTCATGTCAAATTGAATGGCAGTATAAAAACCGTCAACTGACATTAACATTTTTTTTTTATAGTGCCAGCATTGTGAATGCTATGCTAAGCAACACTGACACTTTTAATCTCAGTTGTTCCCTAATGTATACCATAACCCTTTTGGACCATAGATTTCCCATAGTTTCTTGTTCAGAAGTCGCAGTTTCTATAATTAAAAAAACAAATATGTTAAGGTGCGGGTTCAAAAAAAGGAAATATCTCAGGTACAAATTTAGCTATTTAACACAGTGGCCAAAGACCATCTACCCCTAATGGCAAAATAGCAGTGCATTTCTACAATAATGCAAGTCGCTCACAATCGAGCACAGATGTTTCCTTAGGTGTTGGCAATAATGCACTTTTGACTTTGTTCAGATTTACTTCGCTGTGCATTTTATTCACTAATTAGTAACACAACTAAAAGTCCGTTATTGCTTAGGTTAAGTTTCTGGCTGGTACAACTGGATACCAGATAGTAAACTGCCTCTCTCATTTGCTTACTGCTTTTTTTTAAAACGTTATTAACTGTGTTATGTTTAGGCAGGCGTCTTTGATGAAAAGCGACAATGGCAGTTCCAGACACCATAGACTGGCAAGATCAGTGCTACATTTCGAACCCAGCTTGTAATAAAAGCCTATTAAGTGCTACGATTAGGATTGTGATCCGCTGTGGCTTTTTCTCATCTTACAATTAAAAAAAAGAAATTTGTGCAATTCCAATCCTTCCTCCCCATATTTTTTAAAAAAAATAAAAGAATGAATAAACGCGGCTTCTATTCAAGAAATTACTGCGTTGAGTAGCTTAACTATTCAATTCCACATAAGCAGCGGCCCGGGTCAAGGGTTATTTCTACAGGTCTGCACCTCAAAATGCAAGTAATCTCAGGTTTCTTTTTGAAAAGTGGGTAAAATCAAAAGGGACACCCATAACAAAAATAAAGTTTCAAACAACGAAAAATAAAAAGGAAAAGGAAAAAAAATACCTGCACATGATGCTTGAAAAAATATTTTAAAAAAACAATAAATACAGAAATTATTGCACAGTTGAAAAGGCTCAACATTATTTTACTGCCTCTATATCACCCTCAGGTTTGATTGAGCTTCTCAGACACAAATTATACCTTGAAAATATTTAAGTGCCACAGGAGGCACTCTGGGCCGACTTTCTCAGTTGGCAATTAATTAAGCTTTACAATTGAATTTTTTTGTGTGTGTGTTTTTTTTTAAAACCAAGTCTCTTTTACTTCAAGGAGCTTTAGCTTCTTTCTGCTTGTTCGATTTTTACGTCGCTTGTCAGCAAATGTTCTCCATGCCATTTTTTCATGTGTTTCTCAAGGGTGCTGTAAACGCTGAAGGGCATTTGACAAATGTCGCACCTGTAAACCTCCTTGCCGATCTGGCCGTGCGTTTTCATGTGGCGCGTCAGCTTGCTGCTCTGGGCGCATGCATAGTTGCAGAGCTCGCATTTGTAAGGCCGTTCGCCGGTATGGCTCCTGCGGTGCACTGTCAAGTTGCTGCAGTTTTTGAACACTTTGCCGCAGTACTCGCAAGTGTCGCTCCGGCGTCCTTCCTTGGAGCTCGGCCTCCCCGGGCCGGGCCCTCCCATGTGAGGGGTACTGCCGCTGCTGGCTGTGCCACTACGGCCAGAGAGTCCCCCGTCCAGCATGTCTCCAGGCGGTGTGGAGAACCTCAGGCTGCCGTTCTCCGAGGAGTGCTCAGAGGAAGTGGCGAAGGGAGATTGTCTAGAGTCGCCGAATCCCAGGAACGGGTCTTTCATGAAGTGCCTTGATGCTGCGTAGCCCACCAGCCATTGAGAGTAAACATTCTCAGAGGGAATTAAAGGTGCTGAGGACAAATCCATGTCTTTCTCCATTTTAATTCTTTTTGAAGAAGCAACTGACAGAGAGGGACTAGTGATGAGAGGAGGTTTCCGCGGCAATGTGATAGGGAATGATTCACCGGGACCGAAGCCTCTTCCATTCACTGTGCCATCTTCCGGTCGATCCAGTTCACCTGCAACAGAGTCCTCATCTCCAGTGTCTCTCTGACCATCAGAGGATCGTTTTGAGAAGCTATTACGCTTCTGCTTATCGGTAAGCACATCGCTGTAATGCTGGATTGCACGGAGACCGACATTTTCCATGACTTTGCCCAGAACACAGTGTTTCTCATTCACTGGCAATTTGAAGCCATTCTCTCGGTTGCGACTCAGCTCGGAGTCCATACTGAAACTGGACTCGGGCCGGCTTTCGTTTTCCAGTTCCTCTTCCTCTTCCTCCTCCTCCTCCTCTTCCTCCTCCTCGTTCTCATTCATCTGACCAGTGTTGAAATTGGTTATATTGGCTTTCAGGCCACATCCTTCTCCACTCGCATGTTCACTGGTGCCAGGTTCGGGTGAGCTGGTGGTGGAGAGCCCATCATCTGACCTGGCCGTGACGGAGGCTGACTTGTGTATGTGTGTCTTCATGTGACGTTTAAGCTTGCTGGCCTGGGAGCAGGCGTGGTCGCACAGCTGACACTTGTACGGCTTCTCTCCCGTGTGGCTGCGCCGGTGGACTATCAGATTGCTCTGGAACTTGAAGGTCTTCCCACAGAACTCGCAGGACTTACTCTTCAACTGTGACTGAGGAGGAGTTGTGCTGCTGGGGGGCATGGGGGGGAGTGGCGGAGTGCTCAGAAATGGCGACTTGGGGCTGGGCTGGAAGGGCTGAAGCAAGCGATGCATAGGATTGTGACGGCTGGGCGACAAGGGCGGAGTGGAGCTGTTGTTCCCTGCTAGTTCTCGGAGCCTCCTGGAGAAGTCCATAGTCTGGGATTCCATACCCAGTGGGTGGTTCAAGCGCATTACTCTGTCAAAGGCACTATGATGCTGAGATACCAAGCCCATTTCATCAGCACTAAGGCGGTCCAGACGATGCGGGTCTAGATGATGGCGAGGCGGCGGGCTGAAAATGGGGGGCGTATTGGGGAGACGGCCATCGCCAAAGCCCGGGTGCTCCTGAAGTATAGGTCCAGTCATCCGTAGCAGGTTGAAAGGATTGTTCTCACCGAGAAAAGTAGTAAGGGGGGACTGTGAGATGGGGTCTGGTCCCAAGGAGGGGGGAAGGCCAATCCGAGGGGTAAGGGGACTGTTCGACGGATGCGTCTCCAAGTAAATCCGGAATCCGTGTGTATTCTGTGCATGTTGGAGCAGGAACCAAGCACTCATAAAAGGCTGCTTGCATGTTGTGCAAATGTAGCTTGAAGGCTCATCTTTACCTGTCAAGAAAGCAGAAAGGTGCGTTTTAAAATATAATCACTCACACAATACAATATAAAATATTACCAACAGCAACCTTCATTCATGTAGCACTTTAACATGTTAAAGTGTCCTGGTGCACCTGACTGGAGAACTGCCAGAACTTTGATATGTGCCACAGAAACAAATATGAGGACAAGTGACCAAAACAAAAGCATATCAAAGTAGGTTTAAGCAGTGTTGAGAGGAAAAGAGACCGAGCTAGAAAGCTGGAGATTTATTGAGGGAATTTCAGAACATGGGATCTGGATAGCTGAAGGCACAGGTTTCAACTTCAGAGTAACTGAAAAGCGGGTTTACGCAAAAGGTAACAATTGGAGATCTTGAAGGGTTTGAGAACTGGAGCAGTTTACTGCTGACCACAGAACAGGAACAGGCCCTCGAGCCCACTGTGACTGTGCTGACCATGATGCCATTCTAAATTAATCCCATCTGTCTACTCTCTGCCTGTCTTTGTCAAAATGTTTCTTAGATGTTGCTATCGTATCTGTTTCTTCCACCTCCCCTGGCAGTGCGTTCCAGGTACCTATCACCCTCTGTTTAAAAAACGTGCCTAGGACATCTCCTTTGAACTTTTCCCTACTCATCTTAATCCTATTACAGAACAGAAACTAGCCCTTCGGCCTCCAAGCCTGTGCCAATCCAGATCTTCTATCTAAACCTGCCACCTATGTTCTAACGGTCTGTATCCCTCTGCTCCCTGCCCATTCATGTATCTGTCTCAATACATCTTAAATGTCGCTATCATTCCCGCCCCTACCACCTCTGCTGGCAATGCGTTCCAGGCAGCCACCATCCTTCTTTATCCATCTAGCTAGTACACCTTGGACCCCATGCAACTTCACTTTCTCCATCAGCCTACCATGGGGAACCTTATGAAATGCCTTACTGAAGTCCGTGGATATGACATCTACAAGGAGGGAGGAAGTGTTGGGTATTCTAAAAGGCATTAAGGTGGACAAGTCCCCAGGTCCGGATAGGATCGATCCCAGGTTGCTGAGGGAAGCGAGAGTAAAAAACCTTCCATGCATATCTCCCCTAAATCTTTCCCCTCTCATTTTGAACTCATGACCCCCCTAGTAATTGAGTCCCCCACTCGGGAAAAAAAGTTTCTTGCTATCCACCCTGTCTATACCTCTCATGATTTTGTAGACCTCAATCAGGTCCCCAATCAACCTCTTTCTAATGAAAATAATCATAATGTACTCAACCTCTCTTCATAGCTAGCACCATCCATACCAGGCAATATCCTGGTAAACCTCCTCTGCACCCTCTCCAAAGCATCCACACCCTTTTAGTAATGTGACGACCAGAACTGTATGCAGTATTCCAAATGTGGCCAAACCAAAATCTTATACAACTGTAACATGACTTACCAACTCTTGTACTCAATACCCCGTCCGATGAAAGAAAGCATGCTGTATGGCTTCTTGACCACTTTATTAACCTGCGTAGCCACCTTTAGGGAACAATGGACCTGGACACCCAGATCTCTCTGTACATCAATTTTCCCCAGGACTTTTCCATTTACTCTATAGTTCGCTCTTGAATTGGACCTTCCAAAACGCCTCACCTTGCATTTGTTTGGATTGAACTCCATCTACCAGTTCTCTGCCCATCTCTCCAATCTAACTATACACTGCTGTATTCTCTGACAGTCCCCTTCATTATCTGCTACTCCACCAATTATAGTGTCATCTGAAACTTGCTAATCAGACCACCTATACCTTCCTCCAAATCATTTATGTATATCACAAACAACAGAATACCACTGGTCACAGTTCTCCATTTTGAGAAACTCCCTTCCACTACTACTCTCACTCTCCTGTTACCTAGCCAGTTCGTGACCCATCCAGCGAGTTCACCCTGGACCCCATGCAACTTCGTTTTCTCCATCAACCTACCACGGGGAACCTTATCAAATGAGGAGAAAGTGAGGTCTGCAGATGTTGGAGATCAGAGCTGAAAATGTGTTGCTGGAAAAGCGCAGCAGGTCAGGCAGCATCCAGGGAACAGGAGAATCGACGTTTCGGGCATAAGCCCTTCTTTCCTGAAGAAGGGCTTATGCCCGAAACGTCGATTCTCCTGTTCCCTGGATGCTGCCTGACCTGCTGCGCTTTTCCAGCAACACATTTTCAGCTCAACCTTATCAAATGCCTTACTGAAGTCCATGTATATGACATCTACAACCGTCCCCTCATCAATCATCTTTGTCACTTCCTCAAAGAATTCTATTAAGTTGGTAAGACATGACCTTTCCTGCAGAAAGCCATGTTGCCTATCACTGATAAGCCCATTTTCTTTCAGATGGGGATTGATCCTATCCCTCAGTATCTTCTCCATTAGCATCCCGACAACTGACATTAGGTGCAGCAGTCTATAATTGCCTGGATTATGCCTGCTACCCTCCCACATATTAAATGTGGATTTATCTTCAAACAGCTGCTCCCAATCCATACTCCCCAGCTCGTGTTGAATTTTGGTATAGTTGGCCTTCCCCAAGTTTAGCACTCTTCCTTTAGAACCACTCTCGTCTTTGTCCATGAGTGTTCATTCCTCAACACCAGGTTCAGTATGGCCCTTTCCCGAGTTGGACTATTTACATACTGCTCTAGAAAGCCCTCCTGGATGCTCCTTACAAATTCTGCTCCATCTACACCTCCAACACTAAGTGAATCCGAGTCAATGCTGGGAAAATAAAAATCCCCTATCACCACCACCCTGTTGCTCCTACATCTTTCCAGTATCCATTTACATACTTGTACCTCTATCCTACTCTCACTGTTGGGAGGCCTGTAGTACAGCCCCAACATTGTTACTGCACCCTTCCTATTTCTGAGCTCTGCCCGTATTGCCTCACTGCTCGAGTCATCCATAGTGCCCTCCTTCAGCACAGCTGTGATATCTTCTCTGACCAGTAATGCAACTCTTCCACCCCTTTTACCTCCCTCTCTATCCCGCCTGAAGCATCGACATCCTGGGATATTTGGTTGCCAATCATGCCCTTCTCTCAACCAAGTCTAATTATTAGCAATAACATTGTATCGCCAGGTACTAATCCAAGCCCTAAGTTCATCTTTTACAATATATGTTAATGATATAGAAGATGGTATTAGCAATAACATTAGCAAATTTGCTGATGATACTAAGCTGGGTGGTAGGGTGAAATGTGAGGAGGATGTTAGGAGATTACAGGGTGATCTGGACAGGTTAGTTGAGTGGTCAGATGCATGGCAGATGCAGTTTAATGTGGATAAATGTATGGTTATCCACTTTGGTGGCAAGAACAGGAAGGCAGATTACTACCTAAATGGAATCAATTTAGGTAAAGGGACAGTACAAAGAGATCTGGGTGTTCTTGTACACCAGACTTGGCTTGTATACCCTTGAGTTTAGAAGACTGAGAGGGGATCTGATTGAGACGTATAAGATTATTAAAGGATTGGACACTCTGGAGGCAGGAAACATGTTTCCGCTGATGGGTGAGTGCCGAACCAGAGGACACAGCTTAAAAATACGGGGTAGACCATTTAGGACAGAGATGAGAAGAAACTTCTTCACCGAGAGAGTGGTGGCTGTGTGAAATGCTCTGCCCCAGAAGGCAGTGAAGGCCCAGTCTCTGGATTCATTTAAGAAAGAGTTGGATAGAGCTCTCAAGCATAGTGGAATCAAGGGTTATGGAGATAAGGCAGGAACAGGATACTGATTAAGGATGATCAGCCATGATCATATTGAATGGTGGTGCAGGCTTAAAGGGCAGAATGGCCTACTCCTGCACCTACTATCTATTATCTGCCTTACCTACACTTCATGCATTAAAACAAATGCACCTCAGACCATCAGCCCCTTTGCGTTCATCATTTGTTCCCTGCCTACTCTTCCGCTTAGTCACCCTGACTTCATTATTTAGTTCCTTACAGGCTTTAGTTGCTACCTTCTTACTATCCACTAATCTCCTCATTTGGTTCCCATCCCACTGCCACATTAGTTTAAACCCTCCCCAACAGCATTAGCAAAAGCATCCCCAAGGACATTGGTTCAAGATTGGCCCAGGTGTAGACCATCCAATTTATAGTACTCCCACCTCCCCCAGAACCAATTCCAATGTCCCAAAAATCCCTCCTGCACCATCTCTCAAGTCATGCATTCATCCTGCCTATTCTTTCATTCCTACTCTAACTAGCACATAGCACTGGTAGCAATCCTGAGATTACTACCTCTGAGGTCCTACTTTTTAACTTGGCTCCTAACTCCCTAAATTCTGCTTGTAGGACCTAATCCTGTTTTTTTTTACCTCAATCGTTGGTGCCTATATGCACCATGACAACTGGCTGTTCACCTTCCCCCTTCAGAATGTTCTGCAGCCAATTTGAGACATCTCTGACCCGTGCATCTGGAAGGCAACACATCATTCGAGAGTCTCGTTTTCAACCACAGAACTGCCTATCTACTCTCCTTACAATTGAATCCCCTATGACTATAGCCCTTCCACCCTTTTTCCTGCCCTTCCATACAGTAGAGCCTGCCACAGTGCCGTTAGCCTGGCTACTGCTGCCTTCCCCTGGTGAGCCAGCTCCCCCAACAGTATCCAAAAGGGTATACCTGTTTTGTAGGGAGATGACCGCAGGGGACACCTGCACTACCTTCCTGCTCTTTCTCTGCCTTCTGGCCACACATTCCCTTTCTCCCTCAGCAATCCTAATCTGCGGTGTGACCAACTCACTAAACGTGCTATCCACAATGCCCTTAGCATCGCCTATGCTCCAAAGTAAGCCCATCTGCAGCTCCAGAGCCGTCATGCGGTTTAACAAGAGCTGCAGCTGTCCCGAGTATTCGACAATTCTACCCAACTATCCACGCTAGCCATGCCTCTCATTGTTTTATATATTTCTGAGGTTGCCCCTCAGCCTCTGACATTCTAGCAAAAATAAATTTGTCCAATCTCTCTTTACAGCTAAGAGATGCGGTTGGGTGGGATTTGAAATCTAGGATCGGAATTTTAAATTCGATGAATCACTGGAATGGGAGCCAATATAAGCTGGTGAATACATGGGACAACACATAAATGGAACTAAGTTCAAGGATATCAACCTCAATACCAGAATCAATGAAAGATAACAGTATCCTTGCGCTGATCATGCCTTTCCTGCACTGACAGCTACTTGATCCCTGGTAAACACTGTCAGTCCCTGATGGACTGGAAAAATAAAAGAGAAAAAGCTCTTCTGACCCAAGGTACACCATCTTTGTGGGATTCAACAGTTCTGAATACAGGAAGGAGAGAATCTGTGTATGTTTTGCTAATTTAAAAACACAGTGCTGTTTTACAGGCACCTAACCATGCTGCTGAAATGAGTGTGAACAAAATACAATTCATATGTTAGGGGACAATAAATTTTGGATATTGAAGCCTGGAAAGAGTTGAGATAAGAGTCATTCATTTTCTTTGCATCGTACAGGCTGAGCTGTTATACTTCATTTTGACGCTGCCTGGAAGTAACCAACAGTGACTTTCAAAAGGGAATTGGATAAATACTCGAAAAGCCAACTTTTACAGGACCATGGGGAATGAGCAAGTCAAGTGGGACAAACTGGATAGCATTTTCGAAGAGCCAAATGTCAATATCCTATATTTTCTCATTCTAGGAGGGACGAGATTATACTGGAATTAGAAATCAAGGATCAGAGGAACTGGTACAAGTGAGGAATTCTGGTGCTGATGATTTAAAAAAAAGGAGTTGGGGGACGCTATGTGCCCCTGACTTAACACACTGGACGGGTCAGAGAGAGGACAGAAAAAGAGATTGCTGGATATCTGTTTAGCTGCTCTCATCGATTGCTTAAATTTCAAATGGAAGCCACTTTTTTTTAACTGGCTTTAATCTAATGCTGTGGCAGAATCAATTATAATGCACAGACAACCAAAAGCTATTTTTCAATAATTAACAAACATGCATGAACTGAATCATGTAGCATTACCTTGATGGGTAAATTAATATAAGCCAGAGACCTCTAATAGTAACAGAGGTCAATTGTTAAGACCACTCAGTCCTTGCCTAATCAGCTGCACTCTCACAACTCAATTTATTGCAGTCACTGATACACAGCAATGGAATGTCATAGTCAGGCTTCAAGCAGAAATAATAAAGATTTGCCTTATGCAACGGTTACTCTAATTGTTACAACTCAGCTGCCTCCTCAAACCCGAACCACCTGCCCTAACCTATGCCCCGGCCTTTATCAACGACTGCTTTTAACCTCTTGGGTCTTTTCTTGAAATGTGCACTATGGTGCAAATTTTATTATTTGGCAGCTGAACTAAATCTTCCAGCTGCGACCCTATTTTTGTTTGGCTGGCACAGACAGAGTGAGCCAAATGGCCTCTACCTGCACCACCAATTTCTATGATTCTACAATCAGGAAATGAGATTCAAAGCGACATAACAAGCGTGATAGGAATATCCCGCTGCACGTGAAACTGGTCAGAAGCAGTTTCTGGACTAAGGCAGTTATCTGAGCAGACCCCAGTTTTCTCAAGCTTCAGACGCAGCAGCCCTCCAGTTCGATATTAATACTGTCAACCCCAAGTGTATCTTCCCTATACAGAACCTGGAAGGAGGTCCCAGGAGTGGTATTGTATCCATTTAATGTGCAACCGCATCCTTCACCTTGGGTTTTACCTGCTTTTCCTGGCTTTAAACTAATCAATTAATCAGAGACAGCTGTTCAATTATACTTCAAAAAATTTACTGGCGATCTCTACAGCCATTTCCATATGGTTCCTGATGAGGGGAACTTTAATGACCTGCTCACTGCTACACTACTGAATGAAGAATACTACTAATGTTTTTTCATTAAGACTGTCCCAGTACATTGTTTTTAATATGATAGCCTAATTCTTTATCTTTTACTGACAGGAGTTAACACACTTCACCACCACCACGCAGACACCGCCCTCCCCCATCTTAAAGTAGAATGATGGGCAAATGAGACAATTTTCAGAGCACAAATAAATCTCAACTTCCTTTTCCTCCTACACCACTCAGAACCCTCCTCCCCACCCCTTCAATATATATATTTTATAGCCATTAAAACAAAACATAGCACAAAGAACATTCATCTTGTTGACTTGGGAATTCATTTTCTCACGTTGCTGAAATTCAGCATGAGCCATGCGACTAGGCAACTATTTCTGACAGCTTCAGACTGACACAAAGCCAAGAGAAAGAACTAAGTAAAATATACAGTGCCTTTAGAAACACGCAAGGGTTCCCACTTGAAAATACACACATCCACCTAACATATGGTTTTTTCATTAGGAGTGTTTCAGAGGTGAACTTGCAATTTAACTGGGAATTCTCAAAAAGGCACGAGGTTTTGCCATCCCCTCGCTGACCCTCGGAAACACTCTCACGGCTACCCGCCAGCATTTCCACAAAGATGCTTTTAAACGTTTTCAACCAAATTCCCTCAGATCTCTTCAGCACAGTACTGGCAATAGATCTGCACAGATCAGTCATCCCTACAGAGAAACAATGCTGTGTATTGTGACTCCCCATCTCCACCACCACCAATCACTTAAAAAGTGTGCTGCTGGCATCAAGCCACAGGAACTGGAGGAGACCATTTGGCCAATCCAGCTCAACAGGTTTTCGACTGAACTCAACACTCTTCCCATTTTGAAGCTTTTCTCCAGACCCTCTCCATCCTTCTAACTGTCAATAAGTGCATTCAACTGTCTCCGAAAGAACCTGTCTCATTTGTTTCAGAGACTTTTTTCCCCCTTTTAACTTATTCCATATGGCCATTTGCACAAATTCCCTAATCACTCCTAATTTTTAAATGACATCCCTTCGTTTCTGAGCCCTACTTTAAACTAAGGTGAAATAAATCACCAGGGAAGGTAACTGTAGCAAACAGATTTTCTTTAATAGGTTCAACAGGCAACAGATACTTTTCCGGGAGAGGCAAGGGAATAAGATAATGTTTCGATGACGCTGAGCTAAGCAAATGGTCTGCTGGATTTGCGATTTTTTTTTACTGGGTCCTAACATGTTTTATATTTCTATGGTGAACGCACAAAATAGACTACATCAAATGAGGACCTGATGGAGGCGAGTACAGCTACAACATTTAAAACACATCTGAATGGGTCCCATGAATAGGAAGGGTTTAGATGGATATGGGCCGAATGCTGGTAAATGGGACTAGGTTAATTTAGGATATCTGTTTGACATGAACGAATTGGATCGAAGAGTTTATTTCCATGCTGTAAATCTCTATGACTCTATGACACTAAGTGAGGTAGGTTTTTAAGACTGAAATATTGGTTCTTTCAATCAATATTTGCATTTATAAGAATAAGAAATTCCTGATGTGGTTTATTCTTCTAAATAAAATGCCACATTTTGTTTCAAAGCACTTACCGAGGGGTCACTAGACACCTAGCCAGCAGGATTATTACTATTTTATCGGAATTCTTCCCACCCTTTCTGATTTGATGTTGTTTATGATCTCCTTGGGATCTTGCTTCTTCCTAGATGCACTGGTCAAGTGACCTCTCTTCATTGGTACGCCTCGACAATGAATGGTGACAGCTCAACTGACCTTGCAACACCTTCCAGTGGAAGAGCATATATATTGGAAAAAGGATCACTGTAGGGATGGAACCTCTGGTTATTTCTCTGTCCTCTAAACCAAGGGACTGCGGCCATTTTCATGTCCTATTTGCCTGGTCAGTTGATGCCACAGATTGAGCCTGTGGTGCCACAGGCTTGTACAGTTCAAAGATCAGAACTTTCTCTTTAACCAGAGGAATGTCAGTCACAGGATAGGAATAATTACTCTTGCCGGCTTATAAAAATAAATTACATTTTTGATACTGCTAAAAGCCAAGGTGAAACACTGAAATGATTCAAGCCCAGAACCAACAGCAAATCTATCACATTATATACGGGACATTCTTGATGTACCAATTTGTAAAAATTACCATGAACCTGAGTGTAATTTTACTCTGTTCACATTATTGTTTTAAAATTGACATCTCATGGTATCACTGGGGTTCTGATCTGGAAGAGTGGGCAAACCATACAGCATAAGAGAGCTGAACCATCACAAAGAGAGCAAATCATTAAACCATTAGTAAGAGACCGTCATTAATCCAGAATAGTCATGTTAATTCAGCTAACCTACACTGTTGGGCTCAACACATCCCCAATGACACCATGAGTACCAGAATTACTTTTTGTTTAATTAGTTGAAATGCAATGAAAAGAAAGCTATTCACAGTTAAAGGCAAACTTACTGGCTGATAGATTCAAAAGTTTCAAAAAATTTATTCTGATCACAGGTTGACCATGATCCTCATCCCCCTCCCTTCAGCCTAATTTGAATGAGGCACATAACCGACTGTTAGGCTCTGGATGAATGTAACACGGCACTGTGAAATCATGATCTCTCTTTCTTACACTATTCATGAATTCATAATACATTTAAAACTTAGCCTAGCTACTCTATAAAGGTAAGGAATAAATAAGGTGGTAATTTGATTTTCTTTACAGATTTATTTTTATTTATTAACTATGATCATTCCAAGCAATGATGCATAGAAGATCAATAACGGACCAAATGCACTCTGTATTCCTTTCACATGTAACCACACTGCCTACAGCAACTGACTTTTGTTACTCTTTGAGAGAGCTTTCACTAGTATATATGTCTCTGTACAAATAAAGCCTGTTGAATAAAATTTCCACCTTTTAAATCCTGATTGCTTACTTTGACATTTCATTATAGTTCTTCTCAAGTAAGGAAAAATATATAGAGATCCATATGGATTAGATCTCCTGAAGGGGGTGCTATTTTGGTTCACTCAGGTCAGCAAGGGAACCCTCCGGCACTGTGAAGTTTTAACTTTGGAATAACATCACCTTTACCACAAGTTAACAAGGATAAGAAAATACAAATAAAACAGAAATAGGCGGGAACTTCCCCCTTTATGTCATGCAGGACAGCCTGCCCAAATCATGTGCAATTAAAAAGCCCAATCAGCTTCAGGGACAAATTGGCAAAGTTGCAGAGTGCCGATGCAAAAAAAGGACAGAAAATCCCTTCTATGTACAAAATAAAACTTGACTTATTCAGTTGCCGTAAACCAGTGACACAGTGATTGTGTTAGAACAAGTTCCTGTAGGACTGAACCAATCCAACACTCTTTGCAAGTACAGTGAGACATGATTGGTCAAAGTAAAATCACAAAGCCCTGTCTCTGGAATTTAGACCAGGAATAACTCAATTTTGGTGAGTTTATGAAACAGGCAGGAGAGGAGAATCATTGTAAGGCACACTTACAAAAAAGCTTTGTATTTCGTTAACAATACAAAAGCAAAATACTGCACATACTACTTTTTTTTGTTACCTTACCAGGTAGAGATCTTTTCTTCAATTAGAAAAAATGTTGATATCGCAGCATGTGCTGTGGTTAGCTCGAGGGCACACTCACAAAAAGGCTTTGTATTTCATCAGCTACATAAAAGCAAAATACTGAACATGCTACTTGTTTTGTTACCTCTCTAGGTATAGATGTGTTATTTTTTAAATTAAAAAAAATGTTGATATCTCAGCATGTGCTATGGTTAGCTCAGCGATGCATAGTTATTAGTCGATGAGATTTCATAAAAATCAATCAGAGGATGGCTAATTGAAAACCTCAGATTGTTAACAGTTATGTTTTCCATTAGCTTCTATCGTAGTAAATCTACACAAACCTCCTGCCTAATCCCACGAGCCAATGTACAGACAGTATTTTAATTTTAATGGAGCTATGCAGAGCATACATTTAGCAACTAAGTGGTAATTGACATTACACAGACACAGTCTCATAGCCACATTATATAGGTTAGCGAATACAGAGGGGAGTCATTAATGGGGCAGAGCAAACAAATGATAATGTATGTATGCAGTGCTGAACGATGTGATGTTGAGAGTGTTGGGTCTTGTGGGATTTATAAAACAGGAAAAAATGACAACTGAGCACTAGTAAATTTGTCTCATTTGTCTATTAAATTAAAGGTCAGCCTTCTGACCTGAAACACAATAAAATATTATAACTTCAGAGTGGGCCTATGTTGGTGCTTACTCAGTCTGACTCTTAGCAGACTTGCAATGCTTTGCATCTAGTGCCAGCTTCATTCACTTGGTAATACATTTGCCTCCACATTAAGGAGGTCGAGAGTTGAGATGTCACTGTGAACTCCAGCACCTAACGGAGGCCGAATTTTATACTGAAAAGAACAGCCAGGATATCAGGGGAATGGCCTTTTGAGATGTCAACTCATGCCTCATCCAGAATCACAGTCCTAACTGAAAACATTCTCCTGGTGTTCCTAGTCAACTTCCCTCATTCAGCTAACAGCAGCAAATGAGGAGTCAAAGCAATCATGTGCTTGTCTTCTGATGTGTACAGAACTGGCTGCTGTATTTGGCCAAATAACAACAGTCACTAACAGGCTTTTCTAGCGTAATGGTAACATCCATACCTCTTGGTCAGGTCTAGGTTCAAATCTCACCTCTGTCAAAAGTACGGCTTAAAATGTCAGAACTACAGTTCGTATACTTCAAAAGATCTATACCGTGTGTACAATATTCTGACCATCTGGGAAAGAGGTAAGAACACGCATTTACACAATATCTTTCATTCCCCCATTAAGCTTCTCAAAAGTGAATATTTGCTTAATTTCTGATGAAAGGCATAAATAATAAATCCATTTCTCTCATTTCTCAAGTGCTGCAGAAGTGGGCAGCACGGTGGCACAGTGGTTAGCATTGCTGCCTCACGGCGCCAGAGACCC
>NC_057719.1:17743390-17768390 GCF_004010195.1 Chiloscyllium plagiosum
TTCTCTACAGTGTGCAGGCTCTTCGGTCTTACAAGTCCACACCGACCCTCCGAAGAGTAACCCACCCAGACCCATTTCCCTCTGACTAATGCAGCTAACACTATGGGCAATTTAGAATGGCCAGTTCACCTGACCCGCACATCTTTGAACTGTGGGAGGAAACCGGAGCACCTGGAGGAAACCCACGCAGACACGGGAGAATGCACAAACTCCACACAGACAGTCGCCCAAGGCTGGGATTGAACCTGGGTCCCTGGCGCTGTGAGGCAGCAGTGCTAACCACTGGGCCACCGTGTCGCCCCTACCTCTGTCAATACATTCCAAACGAATAGCCATTTGGAAAAAGACAGTGAGAATAACACGACCAGCGCAAAGCAACAATACATAATCTATTAATCTCCATTCCATTTTCACAAAATCACAGAATGATGAACATTGATGTTCCCTGGGGTGGGGGAGTCCAGAACCAGAGAGCATAGGTTTAGGGTGAGGGGGAAAAGATTTAAAAGGGACCTGAAGGGCAACTTTTTCATTCATGTATGGAAATCAGCTGCCAGAGGAAGTGGTGGAGGTTGGTACAATTGCAACATTTAAAATGCATCCAGATGGGTAAGTGAATAGGAAGGGTTTAGAGAGATATGGGCCATGTGCTGGCAAATGGGACTAGATTAATTTAGAATATGCGATCGGCATGGACAAGATGGACCGAAGGGTCTGTTTCCGTACTGTACACCTCTATGGCTCTATGACTCTAAGTGGCCCATCATTTCTGCGCTGGCTCCATGAACCAGGGGAGTGTCTGTAATCATCCTAGGCCCAGCCAATTTCCCACCAAAGTACAACACATTATTTCTTTAAAAATGAATAACCTTCCTCCAACAGTTATCAAATATCTCACTGAGTTGGGGGTACAGAAGCCATTGACTCGCTATAGTGACTCCTCTGCTTTGGCATCTGCTCCTCCAACACACACTCCATAAACTCAAAGAGCAGAAGAATGTTCTTGTCTCTGTACTTCTGCTCAATGTAACCGTACACAACAAAGAAAGCCTTGCACGGCAGAAACCTGAAGGCTGAGGACAAAGCACCAGTCGAACAAGCAGGCCGCATTAATCAGTAACAAACAGATAAAGGGTTTGCAAGGAACGCTTCTGCCCTTGGACTTGTGCGTTCACCAAAGGCACCTCCCCACCCCCACTCTCCCCCACCCCTCCCCGTTCTCAATCAGTGCACAAACTGGCTCCTCCGTTTAGTGGAGGTAAATTGGCTCCCAGCCAAACTCAGAGCTAACTCTGTACAAAGGCAGAGAGAGAAATAAAAACTTCCTGCACAGGAAGCTGAGCGGCCACTGTTCTGATCTTTACAAGCTCATAAAACCCACCCCAAGACACCTTTAAAGAAAAAAAGACAAAGAGAAAAACAAAAAAAAAATGATCGACCTCTCTTCTACCTGACACCAGACATACCAAAGTATTCTTTCCTTTTGACAAAAACACACAACGCTGGATTTAACCCACTGAGCACCAGTGCTGAGTGGCATGGTTTTGTTTTTCGAAAGATGGCTGCACACATTTAATTGGTCTGTAATGCTCTTTTTTGCTGCTGGAGGCCATTTGAAAACAGTGTTTAACTAAACTAGGCAGTGGCCTTTACTTTAATAAGTGTCGACAATGCCTGCAAAACTGGTTCAAAGTACAACAGTAACCTTTGTAAAATGGTGGCTCCGGTGACAAAGCAAGAAGATTTTTAAAAAGTCCTTTTGAAGATTCCAACTGTTGCACATCACAACTGAATCGTCGAAATATTTTAGAGAGCTTATCCAGGTGGGCTTTCATCCCCTCCCCTCAGCTCAGCTGACCGGGTGGCGGAGTTGTCATAGCAGCCTGAGTTGCTGAGTACTTTGTACATTTCCATTTTGCTTGCTCATTCAGTACATTCACTTGAGGTACACCACAGAGAAGGCACTTGCTGATTATAGTTCCCACCCTCCAATAAAAAAGACTCATGGAGCACACTCAGGCAAACTGCAGCATCCTACGGCCAGGAACAGCTAGTCTAAAAATTGATGGTGTGCATGGATCAAATAATTAACAATTAAACCACTGTTCATCTGCAGTTTTTCACTGTGGTGAACATATCAGGATCTTGAAAGCTCACAGCCAACCAAATGCCACAGCTCAGTGGGTGATCCTTTCACATCTGAGCCAGACAGAGTTCAGGACCCACTCAGCAGAATCCAGGCTGACCCCTGCAATGCAGCACAGAAGGAGAGGTGCACTGCCAGAGGTTCTGCCATTCAGGTAGAGTACTGTCCTGCGGCTCCATCTTCCCTCTCAGGTGGACGTAAAAGATCCCTGGAGCTATTTCAAAGAAGATCAAGGCTCTTCTCTCCAGTGACCTCGCAAACATTTATTCCTCAACCAACATCACTAAAAACAAAATCATCTGCTCACTATCACCTCCCTGTTTGCTAGGCGCTTACTATGCACAAATTAAGTGCAACTCTCTTAAATTTTACAAGTATTTAATTGGCTGAAAATCAACACAGGATGTCCCAAGGTTGTGAAAGATGCCATGTAAATACAATCCTTTCTTTTCTCCAACCTATGGCTCAGTGGTTAGCACTGCTGCCTCACAGCACCAGGGTCCAAGGTTCAATTCCAGCCTCGGGTGACTGACTGTGTGGAGTTTGCACATTCTCCCCGTGTCTGCGTGGGTGTCCTCCCACAGTCCAAAGATGTGTAGGTCAGGTGAACTGGCCATGCTAAATTGCCAACAGTGTTAGGTACATTAGTGAGAGGGAAATAGGTCTGGGTGGGTTGCTCTTCGGTGTGGACTTGTTGGGCTGAAGGGCCTGTTTCCACACTGTAAGAAATCTAATCTAATCTAATCTAATGGAATTTCTTGACCATTGCTGTTGCAGTCAGGAAGATTATCAGCCCTCTCTAAAACGTTGGTGATGGTTAAATAAAAATCCGAAATTACCAAACAAGGTGACGTTTAATTTGGGTCAGTGCAGGGCTTCTGCGGAGAAAGCTCATTTCTGCATTTTTTTACAGAGATATAACCCGCCAATCTAGTTCTGTGCTCGGTGGCCCAGGTTTTGAATGGCATGGCTGAAAATGTCAAACGACAAAGCTTAGAGAGGCAGCATCCAAGGAGCAGGAAAATCCACGTTTCGGACAAAATTCCTGCGTCGATTTTCCTGCACCTCGGATTCTGCCTGACCTGCTGTGATTTTCCAGCACCACTCTAATCTGGACTCTGATCTCCAGCATCTGCAGACCTCATTTTCACCAAAATGACAAAGCTTGACTGGTAAAAGAAGAAGGTGTTTCCATTTGTGTTTGCACCCTATGAAATAGAGACACTACTTATTACCATTCCTGAGGCAGTTCATGAATTTTCAACATAGCCCTAGCCACATTCATGAGGGCAGTCACATGATAAAAGCATAAGGTGCAAGTCTGGGACATTTAAAACTCAACAGAAATGTTGAATTTACTCCAATTCTTCTGAACAAGGACAGTCTGTCGAACATGGCAAATTTGACAAGTTACAAAAAGCTTCTGGTGTTACGTCTGGGGAAGAAGTGGCAATATTAATTACAACTGTCCATGACAAATAAGAATAAGAGGGTGAGATGAGAAGACAGCACCACCGGCCATGTGACAGCAGACAGGCAAGAAGGAAAGGGTTATTAGGACAACCAGACAGAGAGACAGAGAGGGAGAAAAACAAACAAACAAATATGTGTTCTAGCAGCAGCTAGCAGGTGTTAAAGACCATGGGGTTTGTAAAGGAAGGAAGGAAGGAAATAACTTTCCATATTAAAGATTAAACAGTTCCTGGCTGAGATGTGACAATGCACAATCAGAAATAGAAGGAGAAAAATCTACAGGGTACAGGACATCACATGTTCAACACTGCTACCCTCTTCAAAAAAATTCAAGTCTGTTTAAGGAATGTGGTATGAAGTGCTCTTTTGTATCACATCTTAAAAGCATCTCCTGATGAGACTTCAGTCTCAAAAGACTATATATTACAGGTAACACTCTCAACGGTAATAAAGACTAAAGTCTTCTTGCTCATGATGTAATGGAGAGACAATGGTTCCAGACTAACACCAATTACTGCAGCGTATGGTCAGTAGCACCTTCTTTCATGGTATAAACCCTCAACACTTGACTAATCTTGCCAACTTGCTTCTGTGATTCTTCAGCACATCATTCGGCCCACTGCCCCCTGATCTTGCTCATGTGCTCTTTTCTGCCATGCCTGCAAATTTTCCTTCCTTCATCAACAAGAAGTCAACACTACACCAACTGGGGCCTAAAGATTTTACATAACTTCCCTTCCTTCATCACGGGATACTCTAATTGGTCCTTTCTGAAAGACTTTGCTGAATCCACCATTACTGTTCCCAGGCTGGTCAGCCAGAGGCCCAGGTAAGGGTATGATGGTGAACATTCCCTTATTTTTCCCTTCCCCAGGAATAATCCTGGGAGTTACAGACCAGTCAGTCTTACATCTGTGGCTGGCACATTATTGGAGAGGATTCTGAGAGACATGATGTATGATTACTTGGAAAACCATAGCTGAGTAGAGATAGTCAGCATGGCTTTGTGATGGGACAGGTCACGCCTCACAAGTCTTATTGAATTCTTTGAGGATATGCCAAAACATATTGTAAAGCAGTGGATGTGGTGTGCATGGATCTTAGCAAGGCGTTTGATAAGGTTCCCCATGGTAAGCTCATTCAGAAAGTAAGGAGGTATGGGTTACAGGGAAATCTGGCTGGCTGGATACAGAACCATAGAAGACAGAGGGTGGTAGTGGATGGAAAGTATTCAACCTAGAGCCTGGTGACCAGTGGTGTTCCACTGAGATGTTCTGGGACCTCTGGTCTTTGTGATTTTTATAAATGACTTGGATGAAGAAGTGGAAAGGTGGGTTAGTAAGTTTGCTGATGACACAAAAGTTGGTGGAGTGGTGGATAGTGTGGAGGGCTGTTGTAGGTTGCAACGAGACATTGAAAGGATGCAGAGTTGGGCTGATAAGTGGCAGATGGATTTCAACCTGGAAAAGTGTGAAGTGATTCACTTTGGAAGACTGAATTTGATTGCAGATTGCAGAGTTAAAGGCAGGATTCTTGGCAGTGTTGAGGAACAGAGGGATCTTGGGGTCCATGTCCATAGATTCCTCAAAGTTGCCAAACAATTTGGTCGAGTTGTTAAGAAGGCATATGGTGTGTTGGCTTTCATTAGCAGGGGGACTGAGTTTAAGAATCACAAGATTTTGCTGCAGCTCTATACAGTCCTGGTTAGACAACACTTGGAATCTTGTGTTCAGTTCTGCTCGCCTCATTTGAGGAAAGATGTGGAAGCTTTAGAGAGGGTGTAGAGGAGATTTACCAGGATGCTGCCTGGACTGGAGGGCATTTCTTATGCATAAAGATTGAGGGAGCTAGGGCTTTTTCTCACTGGAGCAAAGAAGGATGAGAGCTGTCTTGATAGAGGTGTACAGGATTATGAGAGGCATAGATAGAGTGAATAGTCAAAGACTTTTTCCCAGGACAGAAACGGCTATCACAAAGGGGCCTAATTTTATGATGATTCAAGGAAGGTTTAGGGGAGATGTCAGAGGGTGGTTCTTTACACAGAGTGGTGGGTGCATGGAATGGTCTGCCAGCGGTGATAGTTGAGTAGGAGAGTAGTACATTAGGGACATTTAAGCGACTCTTGGATAGGCACATGGATGATAGTAAAATGAAGAGAATGTAGGTTAGTTTGATCTTAAAGTAGGATAAAAGGCCGGCACAACATCAAGGCCAAAGGGCCTGTACTGTTCTATGTTCTATGATGTAGAAACTCTGCCAACACAGTGCAGACCATCACAAGGGATAAGAACATCAGCAACTTCTTGATTAGTGTGGACACAGTTTGCAATTCACTCAGCAACACAGACCAATAATGTCCCAGCCTTGTCTATGCCTAGTTAGCAAAGTGGCAGCCTGCCACTGTATATGGTCCCTGCGTCCCCGAGCTAGGAAGCGAGAGAAAAGAAAGCTGACCAGAGATTGCTCACTTGAGTGACATTCATAAACACAGAGAGAAATGCACCAGTCAGGCATGACCACAACTGCTTGGATTAAGAAGCTTCACCTTTCAACCCAGCCCACATCCCTCACATTTTAGGAACTTTCAGACAGTGCTCTTGACAATGAGCCAACCCAACACTCAATAAACCCCACTCCCTGGCCTACTTAGAACTATGCATTGTTCACCCAGCAGTATATGCAATTACAGCTAAAGCAATGTCAAAGAACAGCAGGCAATATTTATCTCTTTACCAACATCCCTAAAAAAAGCGATCCTTTATTTCACTGTCGTTTTGTGGACACATGCTGTATGCAAAGTGGCTGTCACATTCCCTACATTACTACAGTAGTGACTAGGAAATAGTGAGGACTGCAGATGCTGGAGAGTCAGAATAGATAGACTGCGGTACTAGAAAAAGCACAGCTGATCAGGCAGCATCTGAGCAGCAGGGGAGTCGCCATTTCAGGCAGGACTCTTTCTCAGGACCCTTTCTTACACTAGTGACTGCAATACAAGAAGAAAGGTGCTGCACCAACTCAAACCTGCTTATTTTGCTAACAAAAAACACACAAGGGTCCGGTGAATCGCTCCCATTCCAAGTGGCAAACAGCGGAGTTGCATTGCCACTGTGCGTTCAGTACTTGCATTGATTCTCTGCTGGCCGAGTTTTGCAACTGAATTGGCGCCTCACAGCTTACGGTGTGTGTGTGTGTGTGTGTTTTTATTTAAAAACAAAAAAAAAGATACTGAAAACCTAACTGTGAAAGACTTTGAATCAGTGCCAGGCATGGACGCAGACTGTTGCCAGTTGGACAATAGCAGGCAGCAAGGGGGCAGGGAGAGGTTTTTTTCTCTTTAAAATCATTGCCACAGGAAGTTAAAATGTTGCCAGGGAATGGAAGCAACACCAACAACCTGTGTCATTAAAACAAAGGCACCCATCATTGCTGTCTACCAGGTTCTGAAGGAACAAACACCGTTGAACAAAAGCTAGCCTTAATAAGTAAGTAAACACTGAAGCTCATCCGGTGTAGTCTTCGTATTTACTACAGCCTGCCTTCAAATCAGAAAAGAAAAAGCTACAGCCCCTTCATAACCATACAAGTAGAATGAGCTCCACATTCCACTTTCATATATTTAGGCTCAAAGGTTGGAGCTGATTCCCCCCCATAAATATCTGTTTTAAGTCAAAAGGTGGCTCAAGATGGGCAGGTCCACAAACCTGGGGCACGCCTCACAGGGCATCAACGCCACCTCAAGGCAACTGAACTCCTCTCTTCCAGCTCTCCAGTTACCCCGCAATCACAGGGTTATCTGACAAACCTCGTGACCTCTGTGCACAGGTCAGCCAGGCTACAACTGCGTGACAAAGCACACGTTGTGGGATATCACAATCCAAGAACGAGGTGCTGGAAAAGCACAGCAGGTCAGGCAGCATCTGAGGTGCAGGAGACTCAACATTTTGAGCATAAGCCCTTCATCAGGAATAAGGCTCTGGTGACATCCCATTCAACTGTATTAAACATGTCTCCCAATTTGTTATTCAATTACTGCTCTCTCCTCTCCCCCTCTCTCCTCCCCCCCTGTTCATACCTGTTAATTTGACCCATAAACCCTTTGTGAGAAATCTGCTTCTTGGATGTGGAATGCATGCATAAACCATTTCAGCCCTGTGACATTCAACATGAAACCAAGTCTTCAGTATTCCCATCAGAAAGACAGGGATGCCATGGATGAAAGCAAGGAGCAAGGAAGCAAAAGTAAACACAAATCCCAAACGTAACAGGATCAGGCTTCTTGCGGGTAACCCTTTACCAATTTAGCAGGCATGGTAAAACACACAGACAAAACTGTAACTGTATGTCAAATCAAGAAAGATCTGAACCCCTCCCTGCAATCAGATTCTTGTCAGGATTCGATTTTTTTCATTCTTTCACAGGAGGTGGTTACCTTTGGCAAAGCCAGCACTTATTGCCCATCCCTAACTGTCCTTGAACTGAGGGCAGTCTGGAGTGAGTCACATTGCAGGAGGAGAGTGGCGGGGATTCTACAGTCAGGTGCAGGCCAACTCAGGGAATCACGGCAGGGTTCCTCCCCTGAAAGGAAGCCATTATTGAACCAGCTGGCCTCTTATCAATGAGGCCATCAGAGTCAACCTTATGGACACTAGCTCTTACATTCCAAATTTATTAGTCAATTTGAAAATCTAGCAGATGCCTTGGGAGTAATTTGACCGCATGCCCACACAGCACCAGCCCAGTCCTAGAGATAGCATTGGGAACATTATCGTTGTGCCAGCACTTCCCCACCAATTGATAACTACCACTAGCAAGGAGCCACATTGTGCTGTGCAGACAGAGAGAGTGAGAGTGATATAGATAAAAAACAATCCTCACCCTGATGGACATACAAGTACAACAACATAGTTGTTAACCATCAGGAGCAGGACAGCTGCGGCTTATACTTTCCACTAATCACGGAGGTCACCATGTAGGACTCTCCTTCCCAACCTCTCCTCCCACCCCTCATTTAAGGCATGTTGACCCTCATGTTAAACCACCTCCAGTCATCTCTCATGTGAGGGCAGCCCCATGCTCCTCTGGGACTGTGGTGAATTTATACTTTCCACTCTCTCCTGCCACTAATGATCGAACCCATATTGTTGGGGGACTATCAATAGGATGTGATCAAACCCATCATCCATTAATCCAAGACCCGTTATGTAAATTGCTTTAGACTTAGACAAATGTGTGTCAACACTTTTTGGCAGAGTTGGGGGAGGAAAGAATGGAAACTGATTTTATTTTTAAATATCTGATCTTAACCGGAAACAAACCATGGACAAGTCTGGCACAGTTTCTGTTAATTTTGGGAACTGGAGCTTCCTAGTAAACAGATGTTAATGCTAGAAGTCAAGCAATCAGAACTGCAGCAATCCACTTGCCTTGCTTCAGGGTTAAGTTAAAAGGTGATGTTTGAAACAGTTTATCCCACACTGACTGACACTACCTTACATTCAATGGAAATAGAAACCAATACAATAAATACCAAGAGGTTTCAGAACGTGTCTGCTTCCTTCTGTCCAGAGTGTCTACATCACTGGATCCAATTAAAATTTGGAGGTGGGAAGGAATAAAAGAATAAAGGTTCAACGGGAAAACCAGAGGCTAATAGTTACCCTTTAGTTTAAAACAGTGCAGTCAATAGCAAGCTCTGAGGCACTGAGACAGCACAATCCAGATTAGGAAAATTCATTTATATAGCACCGTGTATGTGTACAAGCTGCACCAAAGAGTTTCACAGCCAATCAATCAACCACTTTTAAAAGGGTAGCCAGTGTTACTACAAACGTATACACAGCATAAAGTTACACACAGCTTGGTCCCACAGACAGATCTGAGACAAACTAGTGGATAATTAAGTATCAGCTAAGGAATAAATACTAGCCAGCATGCCAGGAGAATGCCCTTGTTCTTCTTGCACTGTAGTAAGGGACATTTTATACCCACCCAAGCAGAATCTCATTTTGCCAGCTCGAGAGAAAGATGGCACACAGTTTCTTTGTGCTGAAGGCCATTTTTAAATAATGTGCTCAAGTTTTTGGAATGGGATTCGAAGTCATCTGACTCACCAGTAAGAGTGAGGCCTGCTGAACCGAGCTGCCTTCTGCCAGCACTTGCAGAGGCAACAGTGATCCCCACCCCTCAGTCTGAAACACTGTCTCACAGGTTAGAGCTGCCACCTTTGGACCACGCACCCGTCCACACAAACACTCGCCAGCTTTGGACTTCTCTTATCCCTCTTACCGCTGAACCTCCCCCAAACTCTAAATAATGAGCAGATCCCTACTGCCCTTTCGACTACAGCGGGAACAGCAATGCTGCAAACATGGATCATCCCTTAAAGGAAACAGACAGAATGCAGAAAACGGAGAAATATGCTGACTACGCTATAAACTAGCAACCAAAACAAAGGGGCAAAACAAGAATGCAGCCAGAGCTCAAGGGTAAACCATAAGGAAAATAGATTAACAATGCGCTCTCTGACACACAACTGAAATACAAAGGGGGGGCAAATCCAATCCCCAGCATCAGGCAGCTGTAGAAAGCTTTACAATGTTTCTCCTTGCCCAGTCTGAGATAACACTTTCTCATTCACCTCAGGTGGCTCATTGTGAACATGATAGGAGGTTTGAATCAGCAGACATTACACTGGACTAGAAGAGTTGGCTTTTGGGAGGTGGAGGAGACTAAATTTTCATCAGAGGGCAACAACCTCAAAAGTGCTATTTGTTACATTCGACGGTCTCATGTTTGAGCACAGAAGCAACTTCCACTCAACTGCCCACTCTCTCCACTCCCAGAGTTCCCACTCACCCTCAGACATCTTATTGCAAACTGGAGGGAAGGGTTTTCTTCCCCGTTCACACTGTTGGCAATACATTGGGAAGTTGCTGAGCAATAGCAACATGAAGGGGCATAAAAATTTGCATTGTCTGGTGCAATACAGAATGGGGGTGGGGGGGACGAGATTTATAATATTTGGCATGAGTACCTGGGATGCGGAAGTAAATAGTCAGGATCCACTTCAGTACCCACCATCCAGTGATCCTCTGAGAGACCCAGCACCCTCCCACCCCCACCACTGCAAAGTGCATGTCTGGCGTGATAATCAAGTCGGAGCAGTTCTTCGGCCTCACAATGCCTTGCACAGTTGACACGCCCTACCAGTGCTGACATGTCAAGATTCATGCATGCAGAAAGCCATGTCAGCGAAGTAGAAGATTGGTGGAACCTTTCCACAGGGAATAGTCACTGAGTTTGCAAAAGGGAGGTAGCTGGAGGGGAAGGCAGTTCATTTCTGAAGAGAAAAGAAAGCCACGCAGTGGGATGGGGGAAATTGAGTAATACTGTCTGCCGTTTCTCCTATTGTGTTTCAAAAGTCACATGAACGGAGCTCAAAAGAAAACGCTGTCCAATCCACCAAGTACCAGCAAACTCCATCATTAAGCGTTTCTCAAGGCAAACATTTTACAATGTTTCATGTGGCTGTTCACCCATCCATTCTCTCCACTCTCTCCTGATGCTGAAGTAAGCTGACGAAAAGCTCACTTTGGCAATGACTACCTCTGTGAAAGGGAGAGAAATAAAGAAACGGGGGACATAAAACCAAGGAGGGAGACAGAGAGAAAAAGAGTTAGAAAGAGACAGAATAAGGAGGGAGGGAAAAGATAGAGCGGGAAAAAAAAAAGAGAAATGCTTAATCAGCAGAAAATGGAGATAGAGAAATGCACAGCAATACAGACAAACAGAGACAGAGACATCAACAGGCACAAACACAGAAAAAAGAAAACCAAAGCCTGGCACAGAGATACAGACACAGACACAGACAGAGAAACATGCAGAGTCAGGGAAAATGAGACAGACAGCTAGAAAGACAGAACATTTTTTTTCTTTCCCATGTCCCCTTCAAAACAAAGTCTCCCATTTCACCATTTTTTTGTCTCAGCATGTATATAGCAGGGCCATGATGTATAAATAAACTTTTATATTGGGAATTCTGGAATTCAAGCGAAGCTTACTCAACTGGCTACGTTCCACTACACTGGCTGGTGGGACTAAGCTGCAGAGCCATAATACAACCAAGGGGTTCCGGATATCAGCAGTAACTGTGGAAGCAGAGCTCTGGCTGTTAAGACACATCTGGGGCTCAACTTGGCCAAGTTTTATATTCAGTTCTGAAATGTAAATTGCAAAGATAAATGGCATAAATCAGATGTTTCTGGTATGTGCCAGGTAAAGACTCCAAAGTAAGCACAGTTTACAAATTGTAAGATTGCATGAAAGACTCGATTTGTGAGCATGCGCGCATGCTATACGTGTGTACTGGGAGCATGTTTCTGAATGCATGTGGGAGACAGAGCATCCATATGTTAGCATGCTTCAGAATATGCCTTTACACAGGGGTGCGCACGTGTGTAACGGTATGTAGCTGCAAGAGTTTGTAAATGAGTGCATATGTGTGAGTGAGAAAAAGCACATCCAAGCACATGTGTGCGGAATGTCCATGTACATAGATTTGGGTGTAAGCATGCAGGAGCATAAAGATGTGAGCGCGTATGTACGACAATAAATATAAGTGTGTGTATGAGAGAGAGAGAGAGAGAGACAGAGACAAAGGGGGAGAGAGAGAGAGAGAGAATACATTTGTACACGTGCCCGTGCATAGATACTTGCAGGAAACAGCACACCCAGGAACAGAGATCTCTAGAGCCCACAGTTTTATTCTGTTTGTTAAAGTACAATCCTAGTGCAGTGTAGGAAGGCCCATCAGTGAGTGAGGTGTAAGGAAGCACAACGTAAACACTGCAAGTCAAATCAAATTATAAAAGAGTGTATCACACGGCAGGTGCTGGCACATTTCCACAGATATATTTCCAAAGTTCTGTAGAAATATTTTTCCCAGCCTTACTGTAAACAAATAAGACGCAAAGAAATGCTGAGCGCCAAATGGTACCTGACATTCAATTCCAGACCGTATTTTAAAACAGACAAGATGACTTTCCTTCGGCAAAGTGCACCTTTGCAGTATTGACAACTCTCATCTCCACCTGAATTTCTACCTGCTAAGCAGCTCACAGTTTACAAAGGGAGATACCTAGATATTAGGATGCAATCCAATATGTGATAATCAAAAAGTTCTTCAGTTTCTCTCCCAGGGGCAATAATCCAAGGCAATGACAAATTGTGGGAACCAATTCAAGAAAGATTTCTTTTGTTTTGGGGTGGAGTTGGTGAGGAAGGAATGACAGAAATAACAGCAGCACGACAATAATTAGAGCACTATAGCACTTCATCATGTGGAACTCAGTCACTTATTTCATTTTTAAAGACTAGTAACCATCAGATAATTCCATCCACTTTGTGAAAGCAATGGGATTAGCTACTAGGATTATCTGATTTTTCTGTCTCGAACATGAACACGATATTGTTTTTAATAAAAGAAAGCTAAGCATTTTTGCGCAAATTTCAGTTAGTGGAAAACTTAAATTTTCATTAAAAAATGCTAGTTTCTCATCTATGTTGTAATTTTCTTTTTGTTTAAAAAAAGGACATCATGTGAGTCTAAGGCAAACGCTCACAAACAAAACACTGGGACTCGTGAGTGCCCCAACTGCCAAAGGCATCAAAAAAAGGAAAGCAGAGAAGACCTTTCTGTTTTCATTGTAACTTTGGGATTTATGGATAAGCCCCTTCACCATGAACATCAGATCTGCCTGGTGTCCCACCCCTTCTTTTAAATTTAATAAAATTTAACTAAACAAACTTAACTAAGCAGCTTCTTAGGGATTGTCGGGGGAGACATTGTGAGTGAAACAGTGACTGTGGGAGAAAGAGTGAGAATGTAACAGCAAGCGGAGAAGGTAAGGATATGCATCTGCATGTCTGAGCGAGTGAAAGACAGAAAGAGAGGGAGAAGAGACATGGTCATATGAGCACAACATAGTGGTGCGGATGGGTGGAGGGAAAACACACAAAGGGTAGAGTGGGTGTTTGAGAGAGAGGGAGCAAGCAAGGCAAAAGGCAAAATCTGAATATCTGAACAGTGCGTTTATGCACATATCTCTGAATGAGGGAGAAGGTGATGAACGCAGTGATATGTATATGTTTGTGCGTGTGAGAGGCTGAAGGAAGATGTAGATAATGAGAAAGAGTCAAAGACAGCACAAGCTGAAGTCACCCGATTCATGGATTTTGTGTTTTCAGGCCCCGAGAAGCATCAAAGAAGTTTGTGAATCACACTGAAGGAAAAACAACACAAATACCTCACTCCCGATTGCTTGGAAATGTCTAGCCACAAACAGACTTACTCATTCAAATCTCAACCATTCCCCAATCACCTGAATAAACCACCTTTCATTCCCCTTCATACAACGTGCTGTAATCTTTGAAAGAAACAAAATTCCACAACATTCCTATTTACGCTAAACCTTTTAAAATCTTCCAACAAAGGAGGTTTTACCGTCCTGAAACAATGTCCGCACTGATAATAATACTCATTATGCTTAATGAAGCTTTTAAAAGATTATCAAAAGTCTTTTGTTTTAAATGGAAATGGTACCCTCTTATGGGAGATTCTGAATGAAGAGTAGAAAAGTCCACACTGCCCCCCTTGGAAGTGGCATATCTTCTGCGGTTCACTTTTACAGGCAAGCTAACTGATAAGCCAACACAGAATTCTGACACCAGTTTATGTTCTTGTGTACGTATAAGCAACTCGACACAAGAAAAGCAAAGCAGGCTTGATCACAAGGGCCTGTTAACCTCAAGCTGGTCACCAACTCATCCACTCCCAAATTCTACTTCCGTTGCTGGCAATGGGGCAGCTCACAGACTTTGTACAGCGCATAACTAAGATGGAGTTAACACAGTTTAACCATCACCTTTCCTTGGTCAGTCCAAACATCAAACCAGGGCTGGTCTGTTTTACTCCATTAACCACATCACCCATCCCCTCCACCGAGACCCCCCAATAAACACCCGCTATTCATCAAATCCATCTTCACAGCTTGTCACAAGTAGCGTTTGATCTTATGGTCTAAATGCAGATTTCCAGTCTAGCAACATAATCATCACTCCATAGCACAAAAGAGCTGAACAGAGAGACTTGGAGATTTCAAACCTGATTTGAAAAAAAAACACAGAAAGACAACGATTCAGCGTCAGGCCTAAGTTCCATTTCTGTATAACCACCTTTGTGCTAGGTACAGTTAAGTTCTCACTCCAGGTTGGACAAAGCTTTCTCTAGGTAAAGGGTCAGGGGAAGAGGCAAGAGTTGAAATCCTGGTTTATATTTTTAGCCAACAGTGTCAACCCTTCCCTTTCCATTCTGAGTGCAACTCATGGATCCTTCTTCCCTTCTATACAATTGGACCCCAAACGGCAGTGAGCAAGAAGGAGCATTGGCAATACATACATACACACACATACATACATATCAAACACCACACATATCTAACACCCTATTCACCATTAAAAGCACTAAGTGTCACACGTCACCACTGACTGACTTAGAAAACCCATTTCCTTAAATGCACTCGACATGGTGAACAGTTAAGGTGACCTGTTCTGCAGGAGTTACATGCAAAAATGTGTACACACCCCAGGAGCCCTCTCTGTAAAGACAGCAATGAAAGTATATTTAAAAACAGTAACCTCTGAAAATGCTTAAATTAAAAGTAAACTGAGGGCCAACTGTACCTCCTCGTAACTATTTATAGAGTTAGAGAGAGAGAGAGAGAGAGAGTGCCTGTGTGTGTGTGTGTCCGTGTCTGTGTGTTATAACTCTCGCGATGCATGCTATATACAGTATAGGTAATAGCATAGGAAAGCAACTTGCACAGTAAGACAGGCAGGGTTTCCTTTTCCCCTGCATGTTATTAAAACCTGTCTAGCAATCTGGAAAAGAGGAACATCTGGTTAGCCAATGAAAGTTTAAGGCAAAATGCTAAATGTACCTGGAGAGATGCAGTGAGAGAGAGGGGATCTATGATTGTGACCATACCCACTTATTAATCCATAATGAGTAACAAAAACAAAGCAATTATCTGTACACAGAGAGGTACCAGACGCATTACCTCCTGCAAGATTCTCCTGCTTCGGGCAAATTCCTTTCGTAGGCGTTAGCAGCCGGTCGTCCTCCTCAGGCGTGACTTGGATGCCAATCTCGACGGGCTCAGACACTCTCCTGGGCTCCGGGTGTGGGGGAGAGGGGCTAGATTTATCCACTGGTTTCTCGAAGCAGATGCCTGCGCCGCTGCACCGCTTCCTCTTGTGCTCGATGAAGACGAGGATATCGGCCAGCGGGAAGTGCGCCTGGCACTGCCCGCAGGTCAGCAGGTCGTGGTCTCCACTGCCAACGCCGCTGCCTGGCCCCGCCATGACCGTGTCCTCTTCGTCCGTGCTCGCCGTCTCCACATGGTCAGCCTCTGCTTCACGCAGGAACACACGCGCACACACACACACACACACACACACAGGGAAAAGAGAAAAAGAGAGAGACAAAAAAAAAGGAGAGCCTGCTTTTAGCTAGGAATTCATTGTAGTATAACACCATCCCCACATTTATAAGTTTGCATACAAAATTAAAGATCGCATGGATACAATTTCCAGACTTTTATTGGACAAAATCCCCCTCCCCCCAACCCCTCCCATGCAAACAGAACATTTTTTTTATTTGTAGTCGTGAAAATGAAGCCGTGACAGTTTGGAAATAGCCCAAAATCGGGGCTAGAGAAGCATTTTCTTTCATTTGTTAAAAATGGAAAATTGCACCTTACACACAGCAGTCAGTAGAACAAGTCACAGGATATCATACAGAAGATATTATACTCTCCCTGAAAGAAACTAAATAAATGATCTTTTCTAACACAAAGACCCTGGACTATCATAAATCTAGATAAATTCTACAGTGATACCCTGCCCAATTCCGATTAATTTCACATTTATTGATATCTTGGCTTGGGGGTTTATTCTCATTGTATTGAATATGAGAGTCAATCACTACACCCAAGATTGACTATTCTTTTCACAGGTGAGAGGGCACATTGGCCGAGTCTCTTCCTAATGCCTCCCCACCTAAGACCTGCATTACAAGTCTGTGAGAATTACTGACAACCAACACAGAGTTATACTGTACCGAGCAAGAAAGGTGGTGGAGTAATCAGTCAGAATAATTTTCCTTCCCTTGTTCCTTCCCAATCAAAACAAAAAAAAAACTTAACGCAGAGAAGTGCATTTTTAATATGAAAACGTCACAACTCGTGGTTTGTAGGGCCCTTTTGTGGAGCTGATGTTAACGGCTGTCACTGAGCTATTTTTAAAACATCCACCAATTTTATTTTTTGTGTCCATGTAAATAAATCGGACAAGTCACTTCATCAAGTCGCACAGCTGAGGAGGAACATCACATCGAAAATTTTGTAGACAGTTTTCTACATTTATGGGTGCACTGAGCAAGCAGGAATAACAAAGAGGGAGAAGGGGAAAGAGGGAGAAAGAGATTGGGAAGACAAAGCATGAATAGGAATGTTCTGATTCATCTGCCTCCTCTCAGCTCCCCGGCTATTGTACCGACAAGCACGTAACATTTTACTGCTCTCCACAGACAGTCGCTCAAAGTTTAACAACTTGCTCTGTCACAGGATTACAAGAAGCCTCATTATTTCAGTGATACAATTTTTTTTGCGTTATTTGAAAACCCTTAACAGGTTCTCGAGGAATATTAATCAGCAGCAAAACTGATCCCAACAAACTAGAGTGTACAGATAGATGTGTACGGACAGAACAATCTTATTTATTTTCTAAAAACCAAACCCAACAAAATTATAAGTCAAAATGAGCAGCAAATGATTTTTGTACACAACAGCAGGCAATGCAATTGTGACCCAACAACTCTCCAAGCAACCAAAAAAAATCTGCATTTGATATACAAAATAAAATCTGAAATATTTAATATATGAAGACTCAGAAAAGGCAAATAGACTTGCAGTGATTGCTCTATCATTAATCAATTCCCACATCTGCTGTCACTTTAGCAAGAAAATGATGATATTCATCTAACCTACTCATTGACGTGTGTACAACTGCTGAAGTGTATCCCCTCTGCTTTAATTTATTTCTAAATAACTTGCTTAAGGCACTTTTTGTTTTATTCCTGGGTTTTATGAGCACAAAAACAATGAAGGAAGGGTAGAAGCTCGAAAGCATTCCCTTAAAGTCGAATGTTCTCTTTCTCTCTCTCTCTCTCTCTCCTCGCTAGCCTGGGCTAGCTAGTAGGAACTCCACAATAAAACAAACATAATCTCATTTTGTCTAAAATGCCTGCTTCACAACATCGAACTGATAGTTAAAATCTGATTTATTTAATGCATACAAACACAGCTCTCTCTCACTCAATTACCCACCTTTAATTAAAATCAAAACTCATCACTGCAGCATCCTAAATATTTTTAGAAGGTATGCCCCAAATATTTTTTCTCCCCAGCCACACAAACGCACATTTCTTTGAAAAAAAAGGAATACACACTTTAATTTCCATTACGGGGTGCTGTTCAGTGTTTGAATTAATTCAAATACGACCAATATCAAATTGCTTTTGGATGTTTTGCTTTATTAGTTTAATTACAATCTCCCTCCCACCCGTATATGAAATGGTTTAAGTTCCTCTGAAGATCAACACGGCATTTTGGTTTCACCAAACTGATTCTGATTGTGTTGTACTAGAAGTTGATGCAAAGAAAGAGCGAGATTTTGGAAATGGAGCAAAGATATGACATATTCTTCCTGAACAAACAAAAAAAGAGATTATATCGCACTGAAAGAATTGCAACGGTGGAATGCTGCAGAAAATGCTTTATATTTAGCAGGGTTGTGTGTATTATGTATGCCTGACAATGATACAGGTAAATGGGACTGCTACTGGTCACTAGAACAGGTTTCCTGGCTCTTAAGGCATTGATGAGTTGACTTGGAGCGCCCCCTTGCGGCGACAGCGCGTTACCGCCGCTCAGCAGCGCGGGACCCACGCGCTTTAAGTTGGAACCCTGGACAAAGTTTATTACAATTATAACTATCTCAATAGGACTCAATATCGTCAATGCGTTTGCGAAGGTTTTTCTCTTTTTTTCTAATAACAAAAATAAATGTTCCTTTTGCACAGTGTGCTTCCGATGCACAACACCCTCCGACTTTCAGCGCAAAGCAACCTCGATCGGCTGGCAATGGGAATTTCAAGCACACACTCTCTGCCCCGACCCCACCCCCCCTCCTCTCCTTTCATCAACCCTTTATTCAAACACAAAGGCAGCCAAAAGGAGTCTAACTCAGACCCAGCACAAGCCCAAGTTCAATGTCTAACCCTCCTCCGTCTCTGCAGCTCGCTCAATAACCTGCCCGCAGCCAGACTTTGCAGCACTGCACTAGAACACTGCAGAAATTTCGATAGCAAAGTCGAAACACATGCAAAGCAAAATACACGAATTGCATATGAAATTCTTTCACCTCTCTCTGCACAGCCTCCTCCCAACACCCCCTCTCCTCCCCCCCCCCAAACACACACACACACCATCACACAGAAATGCATCGACTACCCCCACCCCCACCCCAGCCACTGTTAAGGAAGACGATTTATACAATGGGGAAAACTGGTGGATAGCAAGTTGTTCGGATCGAGTGAGAAAGTGGCATTAAAAAGCGACCAGTGCTGTTTCCACCATACGGTGCAAAAAGAAGCTGGGGGAGGGGGTGGGGGGATTCGGAATTGCATCGGAGCGTGTGGTATTCATTCTCTGTGACTGTATGAAAGGTATAGAGCAGAGCGCGAGTTTCCTCATCCTATTCCCGAACCGGGATGGACAGACGAGAGAAGAGCACGATTTTTTTTTGGGGGGGGGGGGGGGAAGCTGGGGGTGAGAAGCGTGATTACAGAATGAAAGCAAATAAGCTACTCGGAAATGTGCATTAAAATAAATGCAACCTAAAGAGAATCTGTGTGGCAAGAGGCATTCCGATTTCCCGTCAGTTAATTTAATTTTAAAAATGCATGCAATGGGTCAGGGGCAGAATCGTTTTCAGAATGAAACTAAATCGTTACACTTTTGTTTTAACCTCTTCCACACACACCCCTCCCCCCCCCCCCCCCTCCCCGCCCCCCAACACTATTACGGCTGTCAAAGAATAAAGAACGGCAAAATGTCTCATATGCATTTACCTTTTCAGTGAGTTGCAGGATCTCTCAAACCAAAAAGTGCGCTTTAAACCCCATAAAGACGGCAACGTGCATCCAATCTGACATGCAGACACGTTTTAAATGATAAAACAAAAGGGTCGGATTTATTCCCCACACATATATACCTAATACACCCCAGCATTTTGTTATTTCTGCTCAAAGTGTTCCCTTTTTACGCCCAATATCCCAATGCAACCGACCTCCCTCCAAGAACCCCAGCCGTACTAAACATGCATTTACCTTTTTTTTCGCGAGAAAAATGGAACCGATCTCCATCGAAAAAGAAAATGATATTCCGACCTTTGCACGGACACGCGACGCAACAACCGGAGAAAAAATAACATTATTTCTTCACACACGAAAAAAAACACACACCTTATTGCAAAGATCCCATTGCAAATATATTAATTTGCAAGACTGTGTGTGTGTGTGAGAGAGAGAGGGAGAAGGGGTGGAAAGCAAAATAATATCCCCGAGAATTTCAGACAAAACAAAAATGCTGCCCAACTCAGCATATATAAATATATATAAAATTACATTTTTTTTAAAAAAAGGAGCAGCGACTGACACCTGATTTGCAAAAATAAAAGAGAAAGGGGGTTTTATTTTCCTAACATCGCAAGCAGCGGAGTGCATTTAGTGCTTTTTTTTATTTCGGGGAAGGTCGGGAGGAGGAGGGGAAGAGAGAGCGGTTGGGGGGGCAAGGAAAGAATATATTTATTTAAATTTTTAGCAGAAATAAGGGACATAAATATTCCGACTTTCTCCTTATTTGGCCACGTTTGGAACGTTGTGATCCGCCGCCTCGCGCTGGGCAGCTCCGCTCCACGCGCCACTCGCAACTTTTCAAACACTCTCCCGATCTTACACACACACACAAAATTTACCCCAAACACCCAAAAACATGCAAGAACAGACACCCGTGCAATCATCAATGCAGAGAAAGCACTCCAACGCACTATTGCACAAACTTTTTTTTAAACCTCCTTTTCTTTTCGCCCCTCTTTCTTTCCCCAGCTCCTCTCCTTTCCTTTCACACCCCCCCCCCCGCTTTCTCTCCCCCCCCAAGAGGCACACTCTCGGTAGAACTAAGTAAGTGGTTGCAAAGGGGGAGGAAAGGAGGAGGAGGTGGTAGTGGAGAAGAGGGGGGGGGGGTTGTCCGGCAACTCAAACAAAAATTAAATTACGCGCAAAAAAATGTTTGCAAAAAAAAGGAAAAGCCGGAGAGAGAGATCTGCAAACCGAAGAGCGTAAAAAAATCTCTCATTTTGCAACTTTCCCCCAATATTAAAACAAAAACGTTTGCAAAAAAAAAAATAAATCCAAGCGATGCCCCTCGTTGCGAAAGAAAAACTGCAATGCAAAACTGTACACGCACGGGAAGGAGGGCTTTTCAAAATTTATTTTCCTCCTTTTTTTCTGGAGGTTGTGGTGGGGAGGGGGGGTGTGTGGGATAATATTAATCAAACTTATAGCGAGCTACGAATTTCCACAGACCGATCTTCAACCCAACAAGAAATAAAGAGAGCACGGGGATCTGGGGAGGGGTGGGAGAAACAACTCCGCCAGAATTTTTTAAAAGTCTCAGTGTTTTGTTGTCATCCTCCTGTGCAATCCACCTCAAACATTAGTTTAAAAAAGAAAACAAGAGTGGAAGGGGAGGGGAGAAAATAGAGAAAAACAGACAGCACAAACGCAAGCAAAAACAGCCTGAGACATTAAAACAATTTATAGTGGGTTCGGAAATTTATATTTTTTGAAAAAAAATACAAATTCTGAGGGGGATAAAAAGAAGAGGGCTGTTTTATTTATTATAACCATCATTATTATAATAATTGTTATCATTCTGTCTCTCTCTGAATGGTTACTTACGCGAAAATTCCCTTTTACTTAAATGCTGAGGGTTGCCTTGCTTGCGGCGAGACATAGTCGGTCACATCTGGAGCGGAAAGCCGGAGACTCCAGAGAAAAATATCTTCATCAGAGCCCCTGACAGAAAATAAATTGGAAATAATGCAAAGATGGCGGATGGAGATGGATTGTGGGACGGCCGTCAGTGAGAGGGAGGGAGGGAGGGAGGGAGGGAGAGAGAGAGAGAGGGGGGGCATAAAGAGCGGGAGAGAGAGAGGGAGAGAGAGAGCGAGCACGGAGGGTGGGAACGTGTTATACAGTGAGTCTTAGGGAGCAGAGCGAACATGGTGAGCCTTATCCTGACAGAACGGGGAAGGTTATTGATGCTTGTCCTGTATTGCTGGGCATTTCTTCAGAGGGCAGATACTGCACTGAGCTGGGTGAGGAGCTCAGACCATGCACGGTGGGTCTGGTGGTGTGGCCCCCTCTGGGAAGAGAATGGTCCCCCTCTGTACCAGCCAATCCCCCAGGACCTCCGTGCCCCTGTCGACAAACCGTGGTGTAATTACCCTTTATCTGCCATGCTCGGTGTAAACTGTGCAGGGCAGCTCCAAACTGAGAAAGCTCAACCGTGTGCCCCTTGGCCTTTTAAAGATGGCACCAGTGTCAGGGACCAAGGAATATCCAGGGGTATCCGGGCGATAGTGAGTACCTCCAGCCATGATGGGTGGAAGAATCGAGCTGGTATTGAATGCGTGGGACACCATGGGGTAGTTTGGGTCGTTAATCAGGTGAGTTTGATACGTTAGCACCAGGAAACAAGCTCAGCCTCGTGCAGACAACCCCTATGTCACACGCAATGAAAATGTCACTGAGACAGTTTTTTGTTTGATTCAGCCCAGTGAGTCATAGATTCTGTTGAAACCACTCCCATTTACAAAGCTGTGGAACAAATGCTCAAATATCCCATTTTCCCATCTTTCTCTCATACGTACCTCCCTTCACATACACACGCGTCCTGACAGACCTCTCCTCACATATCAAAGACCTCTTCACATAAATACCTCTTCTTATACACTCTTCCTCACACACCTCCTGTCCTCAAATACACACCTCTTACACACCTCACACACATCTCCTCACACCTCCTTCATATGCACACACGTCTCCTCACACCTCCCTTCCTCACACAAACCCGCCTCGCATACGCACACCTCTCCTCACATACACTCCTCATACACACTATTCCTCACATACACACACCTCTCCTCACACATACCTCTTCCCACACACACCTCTTACCATAAGCGCACACCTCTTACCATAAGCGCACACCTCTTCTCACACACACTTCCGGACATACCTCCTTTCCTCACGTCTACAGACCTCTTCCTGGCACATACCTCTCCTCAAATACACAGACCTCAATACACACATATGGCACATGTCTCCTCACATACTTACACCTTTCTACACACCTCTCCTCTCACACACCTCCACACACACCTGATACCTCTCCTCACAAACATATGCCTCTTCACACAGACCTCTCACAAACCGCCTCATACATACACCTCTGCTCACACAGACACACTCGCATCTCACACAGACATCTCACATACTGTACGAACCCGTCTGCCTGTCCTCACACACGCACCTTATCCCACACACACCCCACTTTTCTTCAATTTACCCCACATCGTGCAGTAAATGCACTGCACACTTTAAAAACAACATTTTTTTTGCTCTCTGCAAGTTGCACGTGTAAATAGAAACATCAATCCCTAAAAGCAATCTTTGTGTTGTTTTTGCAAGTTGCACGAAGATTATTTTATCCCTAAAAAAGTTTTCACTGCACTCTGCAAGTTGCCTGCATGGTATAAATAAACACAATATCTAAAAAAGTAATTGTCTTCTGCAAATTGCACTTTTAAGAATCCCCAACAAAAGTTTTCATTGTATTTATCAATTTGCTTTCCTTTTCATTAAAAATAATCTCTAGAAAAAAACTTCGATCGTTGTCTTTTGCAAGTTGCATGTATATTTCATTTTTCATAGCAGAGGCTTTAGTCCATAGGAAAAACTTCCCATTCATTTTTTTTCAGCAATTTGCCTATTTTCCTTTAAAATTGAAGCATCGTTCTTCTGGAAAGCACATTTTAAACAAAAACTCCTTTCTCTCCCCATCCCTCTCACTATCCTTAACTTTAAGTCTACAGTGACAACACTTTTTTTTTTAAATCGGCAAGTAAAAATATCTCATTTCCCCCAAACTTTCTAAGACTGCGATTTGAAAGTTAAACCGGACTCCCCCTAACTGACACTTTCTCGCAGACCTTTATTATATATACATATATGTTAAAATAATGAACTTTCCGAGTGGAGTGCATGGTTTTTTTTTCGTTTCAGGGATTGTATTTTAAAAATAAGGGCTCAACTGTTTAAGAGGGGAGGAGGGGTAGGGCGGGAGGGCTGGAAGGGATTCATTCATCTGCAATTATGCTCATACGCGCACGTCTGGTAAACCGGAGAAGAGCGGGACTGCTGAAAGCTACTTACTGCTATGTTTGCAATCGTTTTTTTCTCTCTCAAGGAAATGCATTGCATTGCATTGCAACTGGCAAGCGAGCGCATTGTACAGATAGTGACTCACGCACAATGCATACACACGGCTAATCCGAGAACTACAGAGTTGGCAACAACTGCTTATTCAAACGTTTGATGTATTTTAGTGATTCTTTTTGAAGCTGGGGTGGGCTGGGGTGGGGGGAGTGTGGTGGGAGGAGGTGGAGAGGGAATGTACCGATTCATCCAGCTCCCTCCGCAACTCGGATCTGCTACTGGTATTGGAGCAGCTTTCATTCACATCCAGGCACAGCGCACTGGCCACTCGCTGCTGCGCGTCCGAATCCCCTTTGCAATTATTTTTTTTAAAGTGCGTTTGCAAGGATTCTGTCCGTAAACCGGCTACAAAGCGCTCAAATTGGGTGGAAGCATCCGCTTTGTAGCAAATCCAAAATAACGCGCAAACATTAAGGGAAAGGGTCGCTGGGGGACTGCTGGAGGTGGGGACAGGGGGGGTGAACGGAAGGTGTAGAGCAGTGAGACTCAATCCTCAAATGTTCGCTTGCATCTTTTCTGAAGAGTTTTATTTTCGATCCAGAAGAATGAAAGCAATGACTGAGCTGCCTCCAGTGCACGGGTTAACACGATTATATATTCAGTCATACACCACACACGTTATTAATTATGATGGGGAA
>NC_057719.1:17768890-17784476 GCF_004010195.1 Chiloscyllium plagiosum
CCATTTTGTTCAAACTCTGGCAGTTTCTTCACTAACTTTATTGTTATTGGTGTTACCATCTTTCTGGCTAAATGGGTGATGGAAGCAGATGGAATACTAATTTTCAAAGGATAGATACATGTAAAGGAAATACGTTCAGAGCATAGCAGTGGGATTTGTCAAATAGCTCTGACTGTGAGCCAACACAGATATGACAGGCTGAATGGTCATTCTTCTCTGCTTTAAGATGCTGTACTTCCAAACTCCATAATAGCCTCTGTGACTGTATAGGAGGGGCTAGATGGTACTTGGTTGTCTTAGTCCGCATGGGCCAGATGTTGTAATGGAACCATCAGTTTTCAGAAAGAAAGTGCTAATGGATGCCATGAAAGAGGTTTGAGATGGATTTGATTCAAGTCATGAGGAAGCAGTGTAGCAAAGAGGCTTGAAACTGTGGTGACAGGAGCAATTGTCCACCTGAGTGTGTTATTGGAGAAGACCTTGTGCTGCGACCTTGCCTGTATTCAAACTCCCTGGCAAGAAAGATATTTGTGTTTTCACCCTGATAAAATGCATAAATGTTCTGGTCATTTCAAAAATCATTTACTTGCCTCTTTATTTTAAACAAAATCCTGTACTTTTATAAAGTGATCAGCTTCTTGCAAAAATAAAATTTGTGAACAAAAATTATCGAGATGTTTGACTTGCCTTTATCTCTGTTTTGAAGGTGCTTTGGATGTATGTCCAGGCCTGAAAATATTTGTGACAGAATCTCCTTTGTTGTCATATCAGCTGTAAAACACCTCCAAGCATTTGGGTGTCCTGGTAACAGCCTGGGTGTGGATTCATTTCCTACTCGAGAGACTTGAGCCCATATCTGTTCTAAAACGCCCCAGTGCCAGTGCTGAGGGAAGTGCCATCTCTCAGATGAGACAATAAACCTATTTGCTCATTAAAGATTCCCATGGCACTATTTAAGACAATGGTGGGGATTTCTCGCTGTTGTTCAGGAAATTATTTAAACCCGCAACCATCATAGCTCAAATAGCTTATCTGGACATTATCAATTTGCTGTTTGTGGGATCTTGCTGTGTAGAAGTTGAATAGATTGTAAAGCACATAAATCTTGGGAGCCGCACCACTTCGATTAAGGCCACTGATAATCCTGATTTTATTTTAACAAAAACAACATTGACCTGGAATGAACCAGCAGGATTGATGGAATCGCTGTTGTTTCACCGTGACTATTGATCTCTTTTGATTTATCATGCTGTCAGATTCCATTGTCTCTTAAGTCTTACTGCAATCTTGCAAAGCAACTTTTACTGTATATGCAAGATTCGGCAGTCTTTCGGTGTTTTACGTTTTGCTTTTAATCCCAGCCTCTCTCGCTTCCTCAAATGTCCCGCTCGCCCCATGAAATAATTAGAAATAAATAATCTGAACTAGTGGGAGATGGGGCCAGGGATTTTGAAAGGATGTGGTAATGTAATTTCAACCTGTTTTGACCCAGAAAGGTTCTTGTGGAAACAACAGTGCTTGCAGTCTGTGCAGCTTCAGCCAGCACTGTCACTATTCCCACATAGGGGAGGCTGTAGGACAGCTTTTGCAGGGAAATACTGGAGATGTATTGGTGTACCACTGTATTAGGCAGGGAACAAAGGGCGCTTCTTTTGCTTAAGACTAGCTTGAAAAATCATTGTATATTTTTCATTAAACTGAAATAACTAGGTTTTGCAAACATTTTTCTATCTCCACTCCTCAAGAAAGAAACACTGAGTTTTGCAGTTTTTTTAAAAAAAAGTACTTGTTGGACCATTCTGGTCACTTGACCTTTTCAAATAAGGAGAGAGTTGTTTAATTGCCAGTTTTTGGACACTTTTCTGTGGAATACAAGCCCACCTGTGTGAGACAGGGTATGAGTAGCAGTTCATTTTATCATGAGGGAATGGAGCCTGTTCGTTATGCCTGCAGTAAAGCTCCTCTGAAAGCTTAGCTTCTTAGAGTGGAAGCACCCGTACTTGTCTGAAAAGGAAGGCTGTGTCAAAATCCACTTGTCATGCCTGACAAATTGAACTCGGCCAAGGCGTAGTTGTCTTAATACTACGATGTCATGACTTCGGTGTTTGGACTGATCTGTCCTCCCTTTAGGTTGGTGGTGTTGTGGGAGGGTAGGGGAAGGTGGAGAACAGAAATACTCCCTAGGATGCTAGCATTGTTGTGGGGAAGCATCTTTGTGGATTCTTCAAGCCAGCTGAGTGGTACAATCCTGTGAATAAGGCTGTCTGTCCTGCTGAGTACCTAGCATTGTACTGTAGCTAGAGTCCAAGGAGCAGCAGCACCTTGTTTATTGTACAGTTGCCAAAGACTGTACTATTGTCAGCATTGTTAACTGCTAGCTAACACCAGCACGATTGAAATCGTTTTCTGTGACATTCCAATTGACTGAATTCAGATAACTTAACACTGTAACTATGTGTAGCCATTGCTCTCTTGTTAACCCCTGGCTTCCACTCCGTTCTCACCCTGTTCAGTTCTTGCTCATTTATACAGCATTCCTCCTGGTTGATGGCTAAAACTCACAAATCTAGGAGTTGCAAACTGGAGGTATCGAAGCCCATCTTGGTTAATTGCCTTCCATCATCTGGATAATGGACAATGGGAGGGAGGGAGACACAGGCTTGACTTCAAACTGATAACCAAACCCCAGTGCCTACAACCGAAAATGCAGGAGTGTGAACCCAAGGTGAGAATGGATAGGACTTTACAGCTCAATAGCTGCTGAACGTTAAAGAGGGAGAAAGGGCTGGATGGGGTATCTCTCATTGGAAGACAAAAGGAATAGATACAAATAGAATGTGGAGAACTGAAGGATTTATCAGACATTTATTTTATTCCTTTGTCTCTCTCTCTCTTCCTACACCACAAACACAACAGTATAACCCCTTGTAAGATGTAAGATATGTCAGAGGAGCATTTTAAAACAAAGTGTGACACCAGATTACAGAAGAAGATATTAAATGAAAGGACCAGAAGCTTGGGAAAGAGGGAGTGTCTTAAGGAATGTCTTAAAAGAGGAAAGCAGCAGAATCAGAGAGAGTATTCCGGAGTTTGTGTCATTGTAGTTGAATGCATGACCATTGAAGGTGGAGCAGTTATAATTGGGCGTGCACAAGAAGCTCAGTATTTGAAGCTGGAGAAGATTTCAGAGAAAAGGATGACACCATGGAGGGATTTGAAAATGAGGATGGGAATTTGAAAATCAAAACTTTGATTGACTGAGTAGCATTGTTGGTCAGTGAGTATCTGGGTGATAGGGAAATTGAACTTCAAGATTAAGTTGGATGGAATGTGGGGAATAATAAGGAATGCATTTAACAATTAAGATCCGTAAGGCACGGATGAGGGTTTCAGAACAGATAAACTGAGATGAGGCACAGTTGGATGATGTTATAGGAAGAGGAAATGGACAAATTTAGCCATGTCATGAATATGAAATTGGAAGCTTATCTCAATGTTGTATTTGGCATCAAACATACAAACAAACTAAAACAAAACAAAGAACTGCCAATGCTGAAGATCTGGAAAAAAAAGCTGAATTTAATGGAGAAACTCAGCAGGTCTGGCAGTATCTGTGAAGAGGAAAGAACATTAATATTTTGAGTAGGGTGACCCTTCTTCAGAATTGAATTTTTAATTCTGAAGAAGGGTCTTTGGACCTAAAATGTTAACTCTGTTTTCTCTACCTCAGTACTGCCAGAACCAGCTGGGTTTATTCAACAATTTCTGTTTTTGTTTGATGCAAACAGAAAAGCTTAATCTCAGACAGTTGCCAGGGAGCGGGATGGAGTTATTAGCTGGAGAGTTTTGAGCAGAGACCAAAGTGAGGTGACTTCATTCTGACCAACATTTAATTTAAGACTATTTCTGCTCATCCAGTATTGAATGTTGGACATCAGAAGATAATTTAACACAGTGGAGGCACTGAGAGAAGTGATTGGGTAACAGAGTTGTGCTCACCAATGATTTTCAGTTTCTGAACTCGATTTGCATCTACAATCAAACCTTTGAGTGTGATGTTTTTGGGAAGAAGAGGATAAAGATAAAATTTAGAAGGGGAAGAAAATTTGCTTTCTTCTCTCTCTTTCATGTCATGAGCACACCTCAATGCAATTCTCAGAGAATTGGAGTATGATGGTTAAGACATTCCTTTCTCCTTAGTTTTCAGTGATATTTGGGACTTTGAGTGCACGGACGTGTTTTTAACGTCTGTGACTTATTGCATGTGGGACAAAGCATGACTCTTTCCAAAGCTTTGCAACTGCTCCGAGTTAAAAGATATTGCCCCATTGACTGTATGTTTAGAGGCATTTCATCACAATAGTCCTATAAATCACAAGCGTGAGTGACTCACTTGTGACAGTGTCCTCAGAAGTGACAAAACCCTTGTAATGCGTGAACAGCAGTGCGATACTCTGTTCTATTTGTGGGTGAGCTTTGAGAGCACAGTGTACGTTGCATTTTGGGCTCTATAATCTGTGAATCTAAGAGAGTGTGATTGGGATCACTCCGCCTGATTGATGCTTGAGTCTGTTGTAACTATATTCTAGTCAACCAATTCAGAGATGCTATTACCACACCTCTGGAGTGGGTGGGACTTGAACCCAGGCCTCCTGTCTCAGAGCAGGGGCCACTACCACTGCACCACAAAGACCTGATGGTGTTTTGTCATATTTGGATTCAGTGAATTGCCAAGTGATAGGACTGGGAAGAGATGCAGCGCCATTCTTTAACCTGTACTGATCCCTGCTGGGTTAGTGGACTTGGTCCTCATAAGCTAGATGAAGTCGTCAGAGGGAAGAGGTTGCCCACTCTCAGACACCACATGGACTAACTAGGCATGTGGTCAAGTCGGAAGTGCAGGGTTGGGCAGAGATTTAGTAGTAACAGACTAGGAAATGCGTGTGATGCCTCCATTGTTCTCCCCTTCCTACCTCCAGTGGCTGAATAGCTTGTTGAAGCTCTCAACTAAATCTTCACAAGAGTATTCTTGTATGACACTGTAATGGCATTGTCCCCAACATGGTACAGTCAGTGCCTCCAAGAGGAGAAGGAAACAGAGGTGTGGGGGAGGAGGGGATACGGTTAAGGAATTGACACGTGAAAGAAATTCCTTTGTATTCCCAGTCCGTAGAACCTGCATCCTGAATAGATTGGAAAAATAACCTGAAGAAGAGACATGGAATTAATCATAAATACTGAACACCATATGGACTAAATATAAAGTCAAGTACATAAGTTATTTTGACTTCTCTTTTCTAGCAGATAACCTGTTGAACAAATATTTAACAAAATGAAACTTTTTATACAACTTCGCAAGGAAAATTTTTTTTATTCCCTCCCTCACCAGCCGCACAACCACTTGTCCAGTTGCACATGAAAGAAAACCTTTAAAATCGACTGATATTTTTAACTCCCTTGTCCCTCCTGTGTATATGTTGGTTGTTTACTAGGGCTCAAAACACATAATGTTCTGCACTCCAGGGACAAGCAGTAAGATGCTTTAAGTGTAGATGAACAAAACAGTGTGCCTCTCCTCCACTAAAGTGTCAAAACTGTATGCGCGCAGCCCTTCAAAAACCCAGCTAAATTTAGTATTAAATCAAAGTTCTCTGTTTTAAATCCATGCAAGATGTTGCCATTTTAACTATGAAAGGGACCGAGAGAGTTGGAAGCCTTTTTTTTATTGCTGTCTTTAAATTGAGTTTGGTTGCCTTGCACAGCTGGTGCTCATTAAGATATGCACTATCAATAAAATAGCATGTGTAATTAATTTTTAATGCAGTATTGTAAGTAGCACTTTAAAGCAGTTCCAGTACATGGGGAATTTTTGATGACCAGTGAAGGAAGATGAAAGTGATTAGATCAGTTGTTAAAAATAGGAGACCTGACAGGGTGAGGGGATAAAGTTGGGACCCACGCAGGCATGAATCTAGAGCAGCTTGTGCCAGAAGAGACCCCAAAACTCTTGGGGTGGGGGGAATGGAGTGCAGTAAAACGCTGCCCCAGATCAAAGCCTCCCTGATACTGAGGAAGTGTTGACCACCTTAAAGTATACATTCCAAGGATACAATGGCTTTGGAAATAGTGCAATACATACTCACCACTGTGTTAGTATATTAATCCTTCAAGCTGGATTATGAGGCAAGGTAACAGAAATTAGGTTATGTTGCAGAGAATGCAGAAGTTTAAGGTGAGGTATGAATGATCCTTTTAGGATTTTAGAAGGAGTCAAAGAGTGTAGTGCTAGAAAAGCACAGGCAGTCAGGCAGCATCTGAGGAGCAGGAGAGACAGCATTTCGAGCATCGGGATGAAGGGCTTATGCTTGAAACATCGACTGTCCTGCTCCTCAGATGCTGCCTGACTGTCTCTGCATTTCCAGCACCACACTCATCAACTCTGATCTCCAGCATCTGAAGTCCTCACTTTTTCCAGGATTTTAGAAGGGGTTAGTATGGTCAGTAGGGACAGAGAGAGAGAGAGAGAGAGTGTTTCTTCTGCTGGGAATATCTCAGATCAGAGTTGGGCCATTCAGGAGAGAAATTTGGGGATACATCTTGAAGGCTGGTTGAAAAGTGCACCTCTCCCACAAAACAATGACTTTAAATCTGGACCTAATTGATTTTAGCCAGCCAAGAATTTTAAGGGAAATGGAGTCAGGAAAGTTGAATGGAGTTAGGATACAGGTGTGGACTGATTGAAAGATGGAACTGATTCAGGGGTTGCTGTAGGGCCATTTCTGTGGCTATGTATGTAGTAGTAATGTACATACCAATTGTAAAAGGAACTTGTACAAAATCTTCCATTACCTGAATGGGTTATTTATTTCAGTGTGCTGAAACCATTCTCTCACATGGTTGGATGAAACATTGAGGGAAAGCTCATTGTCTATCTTTTCCTTCCCTCCCACTCAAACCACCATTCTCCCCGTCCCCCTGAAAAATCCAAAACATTAAAAAGCAGTAGGACAGGAATATTAGAAGGTGTTCCAGTCAGATTTGCATTAGTAGGTTCGAGAATGGGATTTGGAGAGCCCTGGACATTATCACCATCCGAGATATTTACATTGGAGATCTGTGTGAGGGAGCAATTAAAATGTGGAGATATGCTTTAAGAAAGACAGGTGCTTGAAGTGTTTATTGATTTTAAGACTTGTACATCTGTTAGTTTGGATTTTAGTTTGTCAACTTGTGTAATCAGAATGACCAAATAATGTATTGTTTTCACCATACTTTCCAGGAAAGGAGTAAAAATCTGTTACTTAAGCCCAATAAAATAATAAGCTAGAACCAAAGATAATTGAATATTTGTTCAAAAATTTGTACTTCTTTTAAGTTTTATTTATACCGTTTTTATTTGGCATATTTTGTCAATGAAATGTTTAAGACAATTGCCAACCTCACAGGAACTTTCAAACCAGGATACAAACTCGTTCAACAGACATAGTGACGACCACCATGTTCCGATTTGGTCTATTCTTTCCTTCTGAAATAGGCTACAAAAGGAAAGTAAGCAAGAGAACTACCTGATAAAAGTGAGATAAGATTAAAAGCCAGCCCACACTTGGTATCCAGCACCATGATGGTTGTTGAAGATACAGTAACAACAAGGTGGTATTTCAGTAGGACGATGTCTTTTCGTGGATTCCTGACCAAAAGTGGCATCAACTGACTTATTTTAAAAAAGGATTGAGCTCTAGAAATTGCATGAGAATACTTTACATATTAAAATCTGGATGAGATTGTGTCGTGATTCCCCCTTGCACCTTCTTAAAGTTTTGCAGAAGAGTTGAAATTGTAGCAGATGGGTGTTCACAAATATGAAGAATTGCTTGCTTGCAGTATCTTTATTTTGAACCTTTGAATTTCTGAACTGTGCTTTCTTACAGATAGTTGCATGGGATCAACAACACAGAAACAGACCATCGGGTCAGCAGGTCTGGGCTGGTATTCTACATGATCCTCACACCAACTCTCTCTCTTTAGTGCTGATGGCATCACCTTATTTTCCTTTCTCCCTTGTGTAGTTAACAAACTTACCCTTAAAGCATTAGTGCAATTGCCTCAAAACCTCCTTGTGGTAATCTATACTGTATCACAGTTATTCTATGCATAGAGATGTTTCTCAGGGATTGCCATTAGGATTTATTAGGACTTCTGTTATATCAGTGGCTGCTGCTCGATATCTTCGACAGTGGGTATTGTCTGCATATCTTCCCGATATGCTATGAATTCAGTGCGGTGAGATGCTAAACTATTTCTCTCGGTTCGCATGGGGCAGGTTGTAACAGCTGCTTCCCTAAGCACATTAGACCTTGAGTAGGATCACGAGAGCCCACCTTGACCCCTTTCTTGGCTCGCCTGAGCTGCCAGCTGGTCAGAGGGTGACAGAAATTATGTGGGAATATTGGAGAAAGGTTATGACCTTGCCCTCGTGCTATTCTGTTAGGGAAATTGAGATGTGTACTGTATACAACAAACTGACTCATCACAGGAGAGCAAATTAATAAATAAGTGAGATGCGCTTCTTTGGATCCTTAAATAGACTATCCTGCAAGATATTTTCACTAGCCCCTGCAGCAATAAACTCTGCATCTCCATATCCTTTCGTTTAGCTTGGAATCGGATGAGACAGAATGACATTTTGTCAATACGTCGTGGTATTGCACCAGCATGTAAATCCATTGGAATCTTTTTTTGATCAGTGGGGGAATGCAGCACAGAGGGGAAATTGCTGGAATATGTTGGTTAACCTGACCTTTTTATTAGTGTCAAGTGTCACAGAATCCTGTGGCACGTAATGAAAACAGGTCAGGATGAAAAATATGATGTCTTTTTGACCCTACTCCCATGTCGTTATAATTCAGTAATGATAACAATAACCCTGTATATACAGAGAGAAGACAACCTGCAGTACAAGGCAGGTTGAAGTAACTCTTACTGGTTTAAGAGCCGCTTCAATAGGTTGTGCATCAAAATAAGCCATCAGCTTGACTTTGTATATATTGAACAAAAGTGTCCATTTTTTAAGGGAGGATTGCAAGCTGGAGAGGAAAGAGATTCTCTCAAACCATTGTTTACGGTGACATTGCGAACAAGTTTGTTCTATGGCTGTTTTCAATATTTTCTATAAATAGTGTTCTTGCATTAGGACTCAGTACTTCTACAGAACTGTAGTAATAATGATGGCATTAAAATGTAGGGTTGAAACACAACTCATTTTCATCTTTTAATAAATTGATGGCAGGTTGTTGTTTTTGTTTGGACTGTTTCAGGTAAATTAAAAGTTTACATTCTGTAAGAATGTTCTTGACAGCTATTTGGATTTAATCCTGCTTCACCCAGATTTGTAGGATCACGGTTGAATGCAGAACTTTAAGAACATGATTCAAACATTTCTGAAAGGTGTTTGCCCCACCACCCTAATCCCTCAAGGGAAGTTTGTAGTCAATTGTGCTGTCGCAAATTATGGTATTCTGTTGTACAATAAATTATTGAGTGGCCATTTCAGGCATTCTGAACAATTGTAGTCTTTTGTTTAATGACACCTCAGTGTACAATCACAGAATGGTAATAGTGTAGAAGGAGGCCATTTGGCTTGCCCTGGTTGTGTTTGGCCCTCTTGATACACCTATTTCCCAGACAACAAAGGCCCTGTCAAGCCATACAGAATAAAGATGGTGACTTGAGCTTCAGTATTCCTCCCGAGTGGATGATCTGCGAACATTGATTTGTCTAATAACTAAATCTGCCAGAGCTGCCCTTTGCAGCACTTTTACCCAGCTTCGGGACAAGCTCTGAACCAAAACAAAAAGTATGCCATAACCCGCTCATGTGGAACTTTTGGTGCTCGGAGGCTTGTGTGTATATATCAAAAGAAACTGCAGCCTCTGTGATTAAGGGACAGGGTGCCACATGTTGCAAATGTCTTGTTTCTGAAACTGGTGAAGCTGGATAGACATGAACGTAATTTCCTTTGTCAAAGGATTAATTTTCAGGCATTCCCTGACACTACTCCCCGGATAGGAGAAAGTGAGGACTGCAGATGCTGACGATCAGCTGAAAATGTGTTGCTGGAAAAGCGCAGCAGGTCAGACAGCATCCAAGGAGCAGGAGAATCGACGTTTCGGGCATGAGCCCTTCTTCAGGAAGGGCTCTTGCCTGAAACGTCGACTCTCCTGCTCCTTGGATGCTGCTTGACCTGCTGCGCTTTTCCAGCAATACATTTTCAGCACTACTCTCCGAATCCCAGGTTTCAGGATGGCCAATTGCTGTTTAACAATGCAGTCAATGGTTTGAGAATTTGCAATTGGAAGATGTGGAAAAATGTGATGATGGGAGTATGGGTGCAATGAGATGAGTAAAGGTAACATACACCCCTTGTTAGAGGAATAAGACTAATTCTATTTCTGAGTTTGCCCTGTTCTGTCTGGCAAACACAAAGAAAATAGCACGAAGTAATGCGAGTAGGGAGCTCTTCAGCTCGCTATTGATTCTGTGACTGTGTCACTTTCTCTTGAAATGCGCACAATGGGCACTTTGCTGCTAGTTGGAACTGGAAATCAAGTGGTGAAATATGTAAATTGTCAGTTAGAAATTAAACAGAATGCCCAGAAATGCAATCAAGGACATGTAAGTATATCTTGTAGAGTAGATGAGGTTAACTGGAGAACGAAGAAAAGTTAGACTCTTCCAGAACTAAGTGGCTGATGCTGTATAGTAGTCAGCCAGCTTGCAACATAAGCATATTTTTAAACTTCTGTTGAAGCTGATGCTCACAGGAAATGAGAGCTGGAATGTCGATTGAAGGAACTAGAAAGGACTTGTGAGACTATTTGGAAAAGATCAGGGAAAGCTTTCCTCCTGCAGCAGCTCCATTCTTTTTGAGCCGTGTTGTTGCAAAATGCCACAGATTCTGGAAATCTGAACTAACACCCAAAATTTTCTTGAAACGTCCAGTAGATCAAGCAGGGTGAGGTTTTATAGTGAGGCTCCTTTCATCCATTCAGGTGGATGGTAAAGATCCATTGTTGTTGTTGCATCTAAGAGCAGGGGAAATCTTTTTGGTGGTCTGGCCAATATTGAGCCAGCATTGCTAAAACAGATTATCTGGTCATTATCACATTGCTGTTTGTGGGAATTTGTGGTGTGTACAAATTGGCTGCGGTGTTTCCGACATTACAACAATGGCTGCACTTCAAGAAACTACCTCATTGGCTGTAATTTCTCTTTGTGACACTTAGAGGTCATGAAAGACCCTATGTAAATGCAATGTTTTATTTAATTTATGTGGAACAGTGCCAAAGTAGAGAAAGTTGGAGGGAGAGCAAAAAGTAGAAACTGTTGCCTAAAACAACTCACTCAATTCTGGCCAGTTGTACAGAACCTTGGCTTTTTTTTTGTTGTTTGTTGAAAATTTTGACAGGAGCTAGGCTCAGCTCCCAAGATTTTTTAGCTGGGAGCTGTTGGCAGGGAGCTAAAATCTGGACTAAGCACTAGAGAGTTTGGCAAGGAAGTGTGCATTGCAATCTCTACAAGGTGTGATTGCAAGCAGGAGCTAAGTTTAACTCTAAAAGACACGGCTTCTGCAACATCCAGCTCTCCAGTACTTGTTTTCATTCCCGGTCGAGGTCTGTGACCATAGGTTAGCTGTATTAATACACAGCCCATTATTACCAAGATATACAAATCGGAAGGTATAAGATTTTGACCCTGGCTGATGTAACTAATCACAGAATCCTATAACAACAACATCAAAGGAGGTCGTTCTGTTAGTTATATTTGTACTGGCTCTCTGAAAGAGCAGCTCAGCTCATCCCACTCTATTGCCCTTTTCCTTGCTGCCTTGCATTTTTTTTTCTTCAGACACCTATCTAATTCCTTTTAAAGGCCATGACTGTATTGTCTCCACAAATCTCTCAAACAATGCATGTCATATTGCAAATCATATTGCAATTAATTCATTTGACAGTTCAGTCTTCTCCCAATCCAAGCCAATACCATCATGGTACTGCCATTAAGCACCTTTGATCTCATCTACTTAGAGTCATAGAGTCTTGATCTAGACTCTTAGTGATTTTGAGCCCCTCTTCATATCTTCTCTTTCCCTTCCTGAAGGAGAATAACGCTGGTTTCTCCACCTGTTCATCAAATTGAAGTTCCACATCCCTGAAGCTATTCTTCTCAATACTTGCCGTACCATGTACTTGAGTTGGCAGCAGCTCAGAGTAAGTTCACTAGACTGATTCTTGGGATGATGGGATTGTCGTGTAGGAAATGTTGAGCAAGTTGGACTGGGGCTTAGAAGAATGAAGTAATCTTATTGAAGCAATTATTCTTAGGGAACATGACAGGGTAGATACCGAGAGGATGTTTCCTCTTCACAGGCATAATGAAGTATAGGGCAAAACAAAGGGTCTCCATTTAAGATGGAGACTAGGAGAAATTTCTTCTCAGCATCACTAATCTTTGGAATTCTCTTCCTCAGATAGGAGTGGTGACTAGGTTGTTAAGTATATTCAGGATTGCGTTAGATTCATTTTTGAGTGGTGGAATTGAGGGTTATTGGGGCAGCCTGTACATTGGAGTTATGATCATAGAATATAACAGCACAAAAGAAGGCCATTTGGCCTATTGTGCCTGTGCTCTTTAAGAGAGAGCTAACAAATTAATCTGTTCTGTCATCTACTACTTTGCCATGGCCCTGCAAAATTTCAGATGAACCGTGTCTTAATGAAGGCCAGAACAGACTTAAAGAGCTGTTTGGCCTTCCCCACTCAAGTTTAAATTATTTTATGTCCTTCTCTAAGGCCTTTACATCCTTCCTAAAATGTGGTGCCCAGCATTGAACACAATGCTCCAGTCAAGGCCAAACCAATGTCTTCTGCAGATTTATCAAGACTTCCTTGTTGTTGTACTCTATTCCTCTGCTGTAAAGCCCAGGATTCCATGTGCTTTTGAAACACTTTTTCAACTTGCCTGACCACCTTCAATAGTTTGTGCTGTTATATCCCCAGATCTCTCTGTTCCGACACCTGTTTTTGAATTGTACCCTTTGCTTTATATTGCATCTCCGTATTCGTCCTACCAAATTGTATTTCTTCGCCCTCTGCTGCATTAAATTTCATTGGCTGCCTACTTGTTCACTCCAATTAGCTTTTTGTCCTCTTGAAGTCTGTCACTACCCTCCTTACAGTTCACAATGCTTCTAAGTTTTGTCATCTTCAAATTTTGACATTTTGCCCATTACTCCTAAGTCTAATATGTATAGATCAGGAAGAACAGTGCACATCTCGGAAATCCCATTGTATATCTTCCTTTAGTCTGGAAAACAACTGTTCAACACCACCTCTGTTTCCTGTCACTCAGACAATTTTGGTCCGATGCAGCAACTCTTCCTTTTATTCCAAATTTACATCAGCCTTGTTGACCAGCCTATTATATGGTATTTTATTCAACTCCTTTAGCTGCCTAGACCCTCACATCTGGAATTTCCTCACCCATCTCATTACATCTGTTTTCTTCTTTTCACATCATTTTCTCAAATCATTGGCCAAATTTTTGCCTACCTGACTCAGTCTCCAGTCATTGGACTAAGGGTTTTTCGTGTTGCTATGGTCTGGCGCCTCATCTTCCGCCTAGGAACCCTTCAACCACAAGGGATGAACTCAGATTTCTCCAGTTTCCTCATTTCCCCTCCCCCCACCTTGTCTCAGTCAAATCCCTCAAACTCAGCACCGCCTTCCTAACCTGCAATCATCTTCCTGACCTCTCCGCCCCCACCTAAATTCCAGTTTATCAGATCATCTTGCGCTATTAATCTAAAGCTGTCCTTTTGTTCAACAGGGATTTTTAGCTTTATTCTCAGATCTCTAATACCTATTTGTTTCTTTAGCTGGACCTTTAACCAAGACTGCTCTTACACATCCTCCCTTCCTGATGGAATTTGTGACTGCCTGTGCTTCATGCTCACACTTGCTTCTATGCTTCTCTTACCAGGTCTGAAGAAAAAGGCTTTATCATGAAGTGCTATTTTGCCCTTATATATTGTTTCATGCGTGTCTGTGTAAGCTGCCTCCATATTCAGCTGCTACAGCTGCCAACTCTCTGTTTAAGTATCTCTCAAAGCCGTAAAGTCTTTAAAGCTTCTCGGACAAATCGAAGTCCCTGTTCTAAGATCCACTGGAATTCTCTGCATGCGGGTCTCAATCCATCATCAGATTGGCTGGAATTTAATGCAGTCTTCAACATTGACTCTTTTAGAACATTGCCATTTACAATAGCAGCTGAAAATGTGTTGCTTTAAAAGCGCAGTAGGTCAGGCAGCATCCAAGGAACAGGAGAATTGACATTTCGGACATGAGCCCATCTTCAGGAAGAAGGGCTCCTGGACACACTTTCCTCATTTCTGAAGAAGGGCTTATGCCCGAAACGTCGATTCTCCTGCTCCTTGGATGCTGCCTGACCTGCGGCGCTTTTCCAGCAACACATTTTCAGCTCAGTCTCCAGTCATGTCTGATAACCGTTATGAAGCTCCTTGAGGTGGGATATGAGTGCAACTTGTTTAAATTGGAATTGTGTTTTTATATCGGCGTTTACACTGCCCATACACAGAGTGCTTGCACGTTGTAACTCCTTTCATCGGAAACGAAGCAGTTCTGATGAAGCTGGTTACCTTGGTATTGCTCGTCAATTTTAAACTATTGCTGTGCCCAGATCTCCGCATTGCAAGACAAAACATTTTCACCTCTATGTTATGCTTTTGTTTGTTAGTTCTGTGTTAATCCAAACTATGTGCCACATAGATCTTAGTTGGGCTGTACAATGTAATGTTCTGATGTTAGGATGGCAGAAATGTTGTATGAACTGTGTTCACTGCAGCTACTGCATGCAGTTTTCAAACCTCACTCTCAAAGCAGACACTTGCAACACATGCCCTCCCGGGGCGATTCTGATTTTAAACGACAGGGTGCGATCACACCAGATTGTCCATCTGTTGCACACCCACTGATCTGATTTACAGTCAAAGGCCCAAATCAAAATTGCTCCCATCTTTTTGCATCAGTATTTACTGTGAAAAAGGATATGGAAGATATAGAAAATAGCAAAATAGATGGTGACACCTTGCAAAATGTCTATATTACAGAGGAGGACTTATACACTTAATGGTAAGGTCCAAGAGACATTGGAGTGCAGGTTCATAGCTCCTTGAAATTGGAGTCGCAGGTAGATAGGATAGTGAAGAAGGCGTTTGGAATGCTTTCCTTTATCAGTCAGAGTATTGAGTACAGGAGTTGGGAGGTCATGTTGTGGCAGTACAGTCATTGGTTCGGCCACTGTTGGAACGCATAAAGGTGAATAAATCCCCAGGACCCAATCAGTTGTACCCTAGAACTCTGTGGGAAGCTGGAGAAGTGATTGCTGGGCCTCTTGCTGAGATATTTGTATCATCGATAGTCACAGGTGAGGTGCCAGAAGACTGGAGGTTGGCAAACGTGCCACTCTTTAAGAAGGGTAGTAAGGACAAGCCAGGGAACTATAGACCAGT